>NW_010156399.1:4206-10133 GCF_000695765.1 Mesitornis unicolor
GTGGGGGAGACACAGGATGGCCACGAGCACCTCCTGCTTTGCTGAGAGGCCTCCACCGCTCTGCTGACAGCTCTGTCACCGCTGGCTCTTTTCTGACATCCCCCAAGAGCTCATTGATTGTGATTTCTCCTGAGACATGAGGGTGCAGCATCAGGCACCCCACAGCCTTGTTGGGAAGGGGGTGACAGCCTTTGGGGACTGAGACTGGGTCCTGGGCCATGGGCAGGGGTTGGGGTGGGCTGCAGGGGGCTGCTGGCAGGGTGTGTGTGCCCCCAGGGCCCTGGTGCTGAGATCTTTGGCCTGGAGAAGAGGAGCTGAGGGGAGACCTTATCCCCTTTGCACCTTCTGAAAGGAGGGGGTAGCGAGGGGTGATCGGTCTCTGCTCCCCAGGAAAAAGCAATGGGGTGAGAGGAAATGGCCTCAAGTTGTGCCAGGGGAGGGTGAGGTTGGATTTGAGGGGAAATTTATCCCAAAGGGTTCTCAGGCATTGGAAGGGGTTGCCCAGGGCAGTGGTGGAGTCTCCATTCCTGGAGGGGTTTAACAGACAGAAGATGAGGTGCTGAAGGGACATGGGTCAGTGGTGGACAGGGCATGGCTGGACTTGGTGATCTTAAAGTGCTTTTCCAACCAAATGCTGTGATTCTCCTGAGCAGGACCACAGGCTCCAAGGATTCCCTGTCAGAGCTTTTCTCCTGTCTGTACCACCTCCTGCTTTCCCCCTCCACTTTCACCTTTAGTCTCAGAGCCCCCCTCAGAGAGGTCTCTCCTGGTGCTGCAGGAAGCTCTCTGCAGGAAATCGCTGCTTGTGCAAACCTTCCTGCTCTCACTGCCCATCTTGACCTTTGCAGCCTCTCTGACTCAGTTTCCCTTCTGTGCATCAGCTGGAGGTTGCTGGAGCAGGACGGCAACAGTCCACAGTGGCCGGAAGAGCAGAAGTTGTGATTTTCCTCCATGTAAATGATTTACAATGATCTCTTGCTTCCAGGAGATGTATCTGTACCAGAATCCAACAGAGAGTGCAGCTCCTGCATGGACCATAACTTTTTTTAATTTTATATTTCTGTGTTCCTTTGATGTTCACTAGGGTCAGCTATGGACACTCCTGAAGGCTCAGCCTTCTTAGAATCTGCAGTTTGGGTTGGAAAGGACCTTTAAGATCAATGATTACAGCCGTACATCTAACCTTGCTGAGCGATTTGTTCTCAGCACTCCTTGGCACCAGGAGCTGCCTCCAGTTACAGCTCTGAATGTGTTGAGCCGAGAGGACTTGTGCACAGGCCTGTGGATGGAGAACTCAGCCAGAGGATATGCTGGTTGTTTGGAAACATTATATATATCAAGGACCCCTCTGGGTGTAAAGGGTAGAAGAACCCAGAGCGGCCTGTTTTACGTGCTGCTGGTAGTACACACACGCCAGAAGCAGAGATCTGGTTCCTGCTCTGCTTCCCAGGTGGTCAGAGGGACAGTCCTCAGCAGCTCCAAATTGGCTGCCCACACAGACGATGGCACCAGCAACTCCGGCCCCTGCATAGCTTCTTCCTGCGGACCCGAGCCAGTGCCCATCACCACTGGTGGAGGAAAGAGGACGCAGACATGGGACATACGTCACAACAGCCCCCGTGACAGACGAGGCACTGAGCGTACACTCCTCATACAGGAGCACATACAGCTGTGTGCTCAGCACATGTTTCTCTGAGTGTGCAGATTGGCACTTCTTGTCCCATCCTTGCACCATCTCTCATGCACACACAGGTTCCAGTCATAGAATCATAGCATACCAGGTTGGAAGGGATGACAAGGATCATCCAGTCCAACCTCTCGAGGTAACAGTATCGCTTAAATGAGTCAACACCCTGTCAAGATGACTCTTCAAACTGACCAGTGCAGGGGAATTCACCACTTACCCTGGGAGGTTGTTCCAATGTCTCATTGATAGATGATTCCAGTGTCTCATTGATAGATTGTTCCAATATCTCATTGATAGATTGTTCCAATGCCTGATTGATCTCATGGGAAACAAATTTCTTCTGGAGCTCAATGGGAAACTCCCCAGACACAACTTGTGTCCGTTACCCCTCATCTTTTCCATGGGACTCCTTGTTCAAGGGAGTCTCCATCCTCTTGGTGCCACCCTTTATGTGCTGGTCCATGGTGATAAGGTCGCCCCTGAGCCTTCTCTTCCCAAGACATTTTTTAAAAGTATATCTGGATTTCAGCAGGCTGGACAAACTGGTGGAGAGGAATCTTGTGAGGTTCAACAAAGCGAAAAGCCAGCGCCACCAGGTTGAAAAGAGGCTTGGAAGAAACAGCCCTGGGTGTTGGTGGACACCAAGCTGACTGAGCCAGCAAAGGCCTGCGGGTCCTGGTAGAGTGTGCAGAGGCTGAGGGAGTGGAGCCTTCCTCCATCCTGCACTGGTGAGACACATCTGCAGGGTCATGTCCAGTGCTGGACCTTCCCAAACCAGAGGTGATGTGGGGACTGGAGCACAGCTTCTACAAGGACAGTTTGAAAGAGCTGGGGCCTCTCGGACTGGGGAAGAGAACACTCAGGTAGCTCTTACCCATGTGTAGAGGTACCTGATGGGGGAAAGATGAGGGTCCCAGGCTGTCCTCAGTGGTGCTCAGCGACAGGACCAGAGGCCATGGACACACATGAAAACGTAAGAGGTTCCCTCTGGTGCAGTGAACCAGGAAGGAGTGGAGACATTTCCATCCAAAATCCAGATAAGCACTGTCTGTAGGTGATCGTACTTGAGCCAAGGGATCAGACTGGATCAGACACATCCTCCCCTCCAGCCTCAAGCATTCTGAGATTTTTCATGGAAATTTAGGGAAACCTTCAGCTTTTTCTACAAGAAAAGCCATAACATGACTGGGATTTCTAAGGCAATGGAAAAAACCTTGGTTCAGACAGTAGCAGGGCTGCTTGGGGTAACTGAGGCTGCTGACAGAAAGCATGGGTGTACAACACTTGATAGCTCTGCAAGAACAAGGCTTTCCCCCCCCAAAAACACGGCATGACCAAAAACCAAAGAACCCACTCCTGAAAGCAGAAACCAGGAGCCGCTCTGTGCCTGGTGCTCCTGAACACACACATTTGTGCTGGAAAAATGGGGCAGTGGACATGTGTTAAGGTTTATTACTACGGCCCTTGTCTGGAGCTGCTCAACCGTTCTCTGTGAGGTCTGGGTGTGAATTGGTTTCTGTCCCTGGCTGAGCTCATTGGAGTCGCAGTGCCCGTTTCGGTCACTCACTTCCCTGTCCTCAGCTCAAAGTTTGCTGCTTCAGTGAGACAGGACTGAACAGCGGGCGAGCACTAAACAGAGCTTTTTTCCCCTAAAAGTGTTTGATATGTTACGGTTTAATAAATTATTAGTCTGCTCTGACATGGGTAACTGTGCATCAGGAGTGCTCTTCAGTCAATATAATTACCACATGTAGCTGCTAAAATCTTGCAAATAAAATACCAAAAAGGCCTCACAGAAGAGGCTTTGGTTCAGGATGGCACCCTGTAGTGGTAGTGGAGATATAAAGTCTGCATTCACATGTAGCTGTAGCCATATATAAAGAAGTCCATACTTGCTACCCCATCAGCAATTCCCATAAAAATAAGAAGTAATAGATTTAAGATCAAAGCTATATTTGGGAGGCGGCATAGACGTCCTGAGGTTGTGGTAAGTGGAGAAAGGGTGAGCTGGTCAACTGGAATCAAAGGGTTAAGCCTTGCATCCCAACCTCTGAGAGCACCAATGGGAATTTTCTTAGACACGGCCAGAGGTTGAACGAATTTGGTCCCAATGAAACTGAAAGAGTGGAAAAAAAGCCCGTCCCAAACAAGCCCGAACTGCACAGTGTTATGGAGAGAGATGTCCTTGGCTTTTTAAAACTGTTCTAGAAGAGGGATATAATTATCTGGTCAAACCTATTGGTTATCATTTTCTATTAGTTCTATAGGACACTTCCATTATGGAAGGTCACTTTTCTCCAGCTACTATATTGCATTTTGCACAACAAAGTACTCATAGGAAGTGACATTTGGTGTTCTGCGAAATAAATTACGATTCGTGTCCTGTGAGAGCAGCTAAAAATAGGCGAGGGCGAGCAGGCCGCCACCTTGCAGCATATGCCGTCTCTAAACGCAGGCAAAGACCCCGATGCTATGGGGCGGGAGTCTCGCGTGCGACCAGCGCTTCCCCGACGTGTGGGTTATCTCGCGAGGGTCAGTAAATACCAATTTCCACACATCGCGGCAGCTCTGTCCACCCGCCTCCTGCACGCCAACGAGAGATGGAGCCATCAGCCCGGTTTCGCAGCGGTGAGAATGCAAGGCAGTTTTTGTGTGTTTGTTTTACTTTGATGAGATTTGTCGCTGGGTTGGCCGATTGCTTGCATTAGGAAGTAGCTTCTTAAACTGCCGCCATCACTCCGTGGTGGTGCGCGGGGTCATGGCAGATACCGCTGTGCCGCCCGGCTCGGTTTCGTGCCCACATCCATGTGTCTTTGTGCAGGTCTGGTGCCAGCCTCTGCACCAAAATCCCCTTTGCAGGACCAAGGGCATGCAGCAGGTCCTGACCTTCTGATTCTCGCTTGCAACAGAAGCACATCAAATACATTTCTTCCCTAATAAGCAGAGAACTGAAGGGCTTCCCCTGACACCTCCTCGTATCAAATTGCCTAGGAAGAGCCTGGTAGGTAAAGAGAAGAAAGGGTGACCTGCTCGCCAGCTGAAATGTAATATTTCCCAGGCGGGGCTCGCCGATCTCTCGCTATCTTGGAGTCGGTTGTTGTCCTCACCTTCGGTCCCCTTTGTTTGTGGTCTCCCCACTGGTTTTTGGGTCTGGATTTGTTTCATGGCAGCGCTGCTGGGCCCACGCCGTTCGTTAGCCCTTGCACAACATCACCGCGCTGCACACGGGAGATACTAATTTCTGACTTATTACAGATGAATAAAAACTTGCATTAATAGTTAAAAGTAGAGTATTAAAGCTGTGCCTTACGCAGGAGTGATTGATGGCTTCCATTACACTCCATTAGATATTTTATTCTTGTTAAATGAAGAGCAGCCAACTTTGTCAAGTATTTTTAGTTCCCTCTGGTCTTATTGGCTCCATCCATTCTCAGGGATGTCCTGTAAATGGCCACATATGGCTTTGTGTCTGTAGGAGTGATGACCGTACAGCTGGCTTTCATTGCCCACCAATTTACCGGAGCCCCCTTTATTGTGAGCCTGACAGCACCAGGGAGCTTTGTAGAACTAACAAAATATATCTATTTTCTAATTGTCTATTTATCACCTTCCAGGGATTGGTGGGCCTCTCATCTGAAAGCAAAGGGGGGACGGCCTTGAACAATGATCCTTGTCAGGGCAGTTGCTCACTTTAAATTAGGGTCTCATTGCTAAATAACTAATTTAGTCCTGCTATCAGACTGAAAAAGTGGGTATTCAGTGCAAAGTGCCAACCGGGGAATTGATTATGTCTCCTCTTAGTGTGCATGATAAAAGCGCCAGACCTGCAGGCGGTCGGTAGCTCCCCGGGGGCCGGCAGTTTCCCGGCACCAAGGGTCCATGCTGGACCACCAGGCAGGGCTGGACAAACCCTGGGAGCCTGGAGCGTGTCCTGGGCAGTGGGATCCCAGGAGGGGCAGTCGGTGGGGACAGAGGCAGGGACAGAGAGAGGTCGCAGTGGATGGAGGCTGACCGGCAGCCTCAGGTTTCGTCCCTCTAAAAGCCACTCGCCCAACATCCCCGTCACTGTGAGGCCTCTTCTCCCATTAGCGTCTGGGAGAACAACCTCAGCAGCCCACTAACAGCAACACCTCTGCTGTGTGCCCAGGCTGCCCTCCCTGACAACGTCTGTCCCACCTCGGCACTGTGACGGGAGCAGGGTTGGACACCGGGGATGAGCAGAGCACACGGACACGTCTCA
>NW_010156400.1:0-15896 GCF_000695765.1 Mesitornis unicolor
GCCACTCATCCCCAAGCCTGTAGTGCTGCACAGGGATTACCTTCGAGGTCTTGCTGGAAAGGAGAAGAGTAGTGGGTCAAAGAGGCAATGGTCCCATCTCTCCCGGCTCAGCGCATCCTCACCAGCACCACGTGCCGAGCGATGGCCGGTGGGACACCACCACCTGTGAGACCACCACCAGTGTCAAAATGTCCCAGAGCATCACTTCAAGGAAGAAAACCAATGGAAAGAGGAGATGCGCTGATTTACTGCACGGCTGCCACACGGCTCTGCAGTTTATTGTGTTTGCTGTCCTTTCTACAGGGAATTTTTTAAATGAGCAAAGAAGCAACCCAAAATTTCAGCTTTGAACACTTTGCTAAGGCACATTCAGATAAATACTTCAGATATTCATATTTTTTTGCTTTTTTTTCCCCTGTAGATTAGACAAGCCCCTGTGACCCCAGGTGGTCTCTCTCCTGTCTTCTCAAACCCTTTGGTGCTGTTTATGGGAACAGGATACGAGAAGCCCTGTGTAACATGAGGCAAGAAGAAGCCTTTGAAGAGAGTAATTCCCGAGGGATTCTCCCGGATGGGATAACTATTAACTCACAGGGCTCCAAGGAGGGGCTCTATTGATTTCCTGGGAGGAGGAGAAACAGGAAGAGCCTGTGTTATTTCCTACCCAGGAATTTGCAAATATTTTACCCAAATGAGTTTCAGGACACACAAACACCCAAAGAAGCACAACTATGTCCGATCGGGGCAGTCCAAACAACCCCGGCAGCAAAATTCAGCATCACGGACACAAAAGACAAGAGGAAACTTTGATAAGAAACCCAGTGGCCGATGCTCAGCCAGGAGAAGGGCTCAGCACCCACAGCCCCTGCCGGAGGAAGGAGAGGTAGAAGCAAGGCTGGACACAGAAACAGCCATGTAATCCAAATTTAAACACCAATTTTTGCCTTCAAACGCCCTCAGTGATGGGAGAGCCACACAAACCTGCTACGATCTCACCTGAGGCTCCTCCATCCCCATCCCTGCTCATGCATTTGCTGTTCCCATTCACTTCCCAGCCACATTTCCCATCCAGATGCTGAGGTTAGCTACATTTAGCCACCTAAGCCCCCTGCCATCCTGAAATTTCATGTTAATTAAGGTTGTGGACTTAATTATGCATGTGCACACGAGCATGGATGCCTGCCTGGGCTGGAGCGATGTGAAACGCTGAGGAATTGCAAAAGCGCTGTGGGTTTTAGGGAGCAGGCAGAGGTCAAATGCTGTGCCCGAATGCTGAGGTTGCAGTGGGAGGGCATTTTTACCAACTTTGAGCCCTGAATTTGAGCTTTACCCCGGTGTGTGCAGCACACAGGGGAAATCAGAGCCAAATCCCCATCACCCTGATATTCAGGGGTCCTCTGCGGGGACATTCAGCCCCTCGTGTACTGAGCCTGGAAAATCAACGCTCTCTCCCCCAAACTGCGCATCTTCATCAGCAAAAAGCACTTGCACCCCTAAAACAGGCACCTCTGATGTTAAACGAGATGGAAACTCAGTAAGAAATGGGTAATTGCAGCACAGATTGTTAGAGACCTGAAAAACTGCTGGGACACCCGAAATATCCAGGACGGCGATTAAATCTGTCTTAACAAAACCTTGTGGCGCATAATGGCTCCCCAGGAGACCCACTACAGTACCCTAACAACTTGTTTATGTGATCAAATTGTCCAGAAAAGAGATTTCGTGGGGGTTTGCATGCACACAGGACCCACGTGCACATTCAGGCGAGGAATAAAAGTCAGGAAATAACAGCAAAAAGTCCACAAGACGCGCGTGTGGGACAAGGCAGGAGCATCCGCATGGAAAACATCGCCAGCAGCTACACAACCACGAAACAAAATAAATAACAGGAGCTCCAGGAATTAGCTGCGAGGGCGACAGCGCCAAAGGAAAATGAAAGCAGAAGGAAAGGGGGAAAAAAATAAATAAAATCCAGGCCGGGCTCGCTTTTGTGTCCTCGCACAATGGGGGACGTCAGCTCCGCGGCCTTCGCAAGCCATCACCCGCCATCTGGCACCGGGCTGGGCCGCTAATGGGAGGCCCCGGCACCCCAGCTGACTCCCAGAGCCACGGGGGAAATCAAGCTGACGAGCTCCTCGCATTAAGCCACTGAAATTAATGCAGATGCGCGGCCTCACTTGCCAGAAATTCGGCAGAGAGAGCGGCGTGGGCACGCACCCCGGCATTGCGGCCTAGCCGTGGTATGAAGCGAGGCCTTGCTTATGTGTAGGCCGAGTTGTCAGTGAGGGGACGGGGGTGTGGGCCTTTTCGGCTGCGAGGTGCACAACGCTGGCTGACTGCAAGTTCTGAAGGAGTTGGGACTTAACGACACCGCCTGTGAAACCAGCCTCGTTAATTAACGTTCCTGTGATGCCCTAATGAAGATCACCTAGGGAATTGCTGTGCATGGGGTATAGGGATGAAGGTATCCATACAAGTGCCTGGGGAGAGGCATCTCCACCCCGTGGGGACATGAGGTCCCACCTCATCCCCTGCTCCTAACACAGCAGTGGGCTCTGGGGACAATGTGGAGCTCTGTGTCCCCAAAAGCTCTTGGGGTGCTACCCTGGGGACACTGATAGGTATCTAAGGCTGTTTCTGTGGTATAAGATGCGGCTCATCTTTGGACAAGCATCCAGAAAGATCTGCTCCCTTCCACCTGGGCACAAACACAAAAGTCAACCTTCGGGCACAGATTTGGTTTCTCTTCTCCATCACCAGCTTTGGCTTTTTGCACATAACCAGCGGCCTGCTCATCACCAGTGCCAAAAAATACCTGTAGACCTCCCCAGGGTGAGCTCAACCTCCAGGGAATCGCTGCCCCAAACCTCAGGCCAAAGAAAAACCCACTTTTTTTGCCACTGAGGCACATTTTGGCATCCCTAGGTACAGCTGCTGTCACACAGAGCAGGGAACCTGCCATGGTGGCAGCGATGCCCTGCAACAAGCAGGTATTTGGGGATCCATCACTGCTGCTGACAGCTCAGCTCCTGCTTAACAAGACCAAGAGTAAACGCAGACTCAAATCCCAGGCTTTGGATTCATAACCTATTCCCACAGATGGAAAAGTTTATTCCTAAATGCACAGAGAGGCAGAAACTCCCCCATTTTACCTAAAAGGGACGGTGGTAGCATATGGTAAGCGTAGGTTACACCCAGCCCCAGCAGCTCTTACACAGCTCACACCACCTCCAAATTGCGGTCCAGGTCTGTAACGTCCCACCAAAAGAGCAGCAGAATTTGTGCTGGGGTGGGAAAACAGGAGAAAAGCCTCTCCACGCAATTAATTTGCCTCCAAATCCAAGCTAGTTGAAATAATCTGTTGGTAAACACAAAGCACCGTTGGGATAACAGCCGAGCAGAGGCTTAAATTAAACAAGCACCTTCAAGATTAAAATATCACTCATCTGAAAGGCATCACCATTCATTCATGCTCAATAAAACACAAAATGGTTACAGATAGAGCTGATGGAAAAGGAGAGTGAGAAATGGAAGTAAAGGTAAAGCTGGCAGGCAGGAAACAGGACAAGAAGGGGGTGGGGGGGAACTGCCATGAAGAGGTTGATTCATCATTCTGCTTTAGGAGAAATTTCAAGAGCAGGTTTTAATATCTGATAAAACTTCACTGCTGCCTGACAGAAGCACAGAAGGAGACTAATAGCCCTGGCATATGACACGATAAAACAGTTTAAGCCACACAGCTTCCCTTGGACTTGCTGCTTTTAAGGACGTTTTCTGGTTCACTGCTGTCCCTCAGTGTCTTGTCCACAACCCCTGAGTATGCACAAGCTCTCAGGTATGTGTGTGTATAAATATATATACATTTACTACCCACCAGGCAGGTATTTTCCCCCCAAAGGCAGAGTTTTTACATTCTGCAGGTTGTCACAGTTAAACATTGGCTGCATTGCTGCAACTGCAAGGGCTGGGGTTGAGTCCAGGACCACCTGGGCTGGTGGCTCTGGTCTCCTCACTTCACATCTGGCTCCTTTGGGGCTCTCCAGCACCCATCCCACTATAACAGGACCCCTTCAAAGCCCCCCTATAGTGCAAACCCTCCATCAGATCGGCTGGATGCTGCTGACTCAGCATTAATAAGAGACACAGGGGCTTGGTTTCAAACACACTTCTGCTTATAGATGATTTCCCAATCTAATAAAACCAGAAGACATTCTCTGCCCTTTCTTCTCTTATTTTCCAAGGAACAAAAAGGCTGGAAACATCTTTCTGCCTCACTAATAAAACTTTTATAACCCACTTTCCTGGCAGCCCCTGCGCAAGGGTCCCTTCCCTGACGAGAAACTCGGGATAAGCAGGGAAAGGCACAACGTGATCTGCATTCACAGCTTGTCTCAGTTCAGGGAAAACATCGGAGTCACACTTGGATGCAGGCTGCAAAAATGCTGCCCTTCGCTGGATGCCCAGGGGTTGTTCTTGCCACTCCACGCACGGCTTCATTGGACACAGGACAGGACAAGTCCCACTGCCAAGGTTTGAAAGCTATCTGGCCATTCCAGGAAAATAAATAAAGGCAACTAAAAAGGGATTTGTTGGCTGGTTTGAGTCTCATTTAATTTGAGTTCTTTTTTTGCAGTTGTCTGGTACCAGCTTGTATTTCCTGGCTGCCATCCTGCCACTTCCAGTTTAATTTTACATTAGGGGAAGGGTTGAGAACCAGGCAAATTTGGCCACGGGATGGACAGGTCTACCTGCACATCCTCTGTAGGACCGCAGGTCTCACACAGCCAGGATAAACTGCTCTGGGTACCGGACCGATGCTGTGACAGCAGGAACAGAGCTGGTTTCACCCATACCTCTGCCTTTCCAGGACTGCCAAACTGGTCTGGGTGTATGAGCAAAACTGTTGGGGCTGCATTGAGAAAGGACAGGGTTGGCCAAGGCAGATAATTACCACAAAGCCCTAATTAGGAGGGTGAAGAGGAAAAAGATATCCAAAGCAGCATGACTTAACCAGCCCGGAGGAGCCTTCCCCCACGGTCCATTCCTGCCTCCATCCACATGGATGTCTTTTAAGATACAGAAACCTCTCCTGGCCACAAGCACAGGGTCGGAAGGAGGAAGAAAGCTACTGAGGAGAAGCAGGAGGGCAGGAAACTTAAAACAAAATTAATTAAAAAAAAATCCCATAAATCAAGGCAGGGAAAAGACTTCATGGCCCAGAAACCCAAGGCCAGGTTGCTCATACATTCACCCATAAACTCCAGGAAGGAGAGGTCTTTCCCTTCTTTCTGCAAAATGCTTTTTTAATGTCAGGGATGGTTTTAATTAGCGTGCCCAAAGCTTGTGAGCAGCTTTGGGAGCTGAGAAACCTGCCTTGTTAATGGTCGCAGGGAAAGCTGAGCACCCCAACAGGATTCGTCCCCGGACCCTGGGGGCACCTCATCCCCCCAGCTCCACACCAGGAAAAGAGAGCATGGGGTAGGTGCCCACATCGTGGGAGATGGTCAGGTTTACAGAGGCCTTCAGGAAAGGGAAACAGAGCCTTCCGCACGTGCCTGAATATCAAAGACAGCTCCAAAAGCAAACACCCAATTGCAGATCCAACTGGGTGCACCTCACCTCCCGAAAGGTCCAAGCCATTTGCAGGGTACAATGGGACACCCGTGTGTTTTGCACTTCTCCTGAACCACAAATTTGCTCAGATCCTGGCTTGGCACACAGCAAACAGCCACAGAAAAGCTCTTTTTGGGGGTAACACTACTCTTCCTCTCTAATCCTTCAGCCCAACCAGCGATAGTCACTGCTCATTAAAGCAGAGTCTTGTTTCGAGGAGCCCACACCACCTCCCTCTACATTAAAACAGCAACCTGACCTCAATAAAGTATAAAACAATTAACTTACTAATTAGTCAACAAATAACTGTTTTACCCAAGTAGATACTAAGTTGTTAGGAAATCTATTAGCATTTCCACTGTAATTTCATGCTTTGCTGATGATGAATAAAACAAGGTTGAATGGGACCTATTCACGTCCAGAGCACAATGCCCAGTAGCTGTAAGATAGCTACTGGGAAACTTCCCCCAAAAAGCCAAATACCAGGACCAGAACCGCTGGCTGGACGGTGTCACCAATGCCACAGCAGCACCAAAACCCAGCAGGGATGGTGTGTGTGTGGCCAGAAGGGAAACCAAGAGAAGTTGATAGGGAGGAAGCAAGCTCTGCCTGCGTTTCCCATCCAACGTGTAGGACAAGTTCATGCACACAAGTGGATCGGGCCAAAAAAGCCCAACATTTTGCTTAAATTGATTGCTTTAAATTCTCCCAGCCAGCTCCACCACGGGCAATAGAAATCTTACCAAGAAAAGCAATTTCTTTGACACATCTCCATGTGTCCTTGTGCTGAGGTCAAGAAGCAAGGCCATCAAAAGCCACCAGCTCCCAGCCCTCCCACTTCATGTGGGCAAGTATCAACGTGAGCGCCTGCGCTGGTCCCAGGGATGAAGATTGGGGTCTCCCAGGTGACATCCATTTACAAGACCCCCTCCCCACATCAGGGCATGCTCCTTGGTTGCATTCTGAAGATGCAACAGGGGACATCTGAGTGTTTTCCAGCCCTCCCTTCTCACTTGCCCTGGCTGTGAAACCTCGGTGTGCCTGACAAATGGGACCCCATCATGAGAAGGGAGGGACAAGGACACAGCCAGTTCAAGACTAAGTCTACATCCAAAGATGTTCAGAACCAGCAATGATAACACCTAAGGCCAGGAAGAAGGGGCAAAGCACCTAAGCTGCTGTTTAACAAGATGTACCCGAACTTCCTCAGGTCTGTGGTCTTGCCAAAACCAGGGCGATGGATCCAACTGCCTGCAGAGCGCCCATTCCCACTCACATACACCCATAAAACACAGCCCTCGCCTTCCTTTCATCCCGACGCACGCCGGCTTCGGGAAGAATTTGCATGTTAGAACAATTAGATGTGAACCATTACATGCCTTATCTCCATGATAGTACATAATTGGATTTGCAGCGTACACAGATAATGAAAGCCAGAGCTTCCAGCCGCCAGAAATATAAATCATACGCCGCATTTTCTGCGGTTAAAAGTTAGGAATATCATTTAAGAGGCCCCAGCAAATACGTTGCTTATATTAAGAAATCAAATCAAGTTATTAGGCCCTCCATTTATCTAGTAAAATCTTTAAGAAGCTCATAAACTCGTTACTTTATTAGTTCAGACTTATTGTATGTATTTGAAGCAATACTCGGAGGTATCGTTAAGCTACCGCAGGCAAGGGTTACAACAGGTCCTGTGTATTTTCCTCGTGGTAGTGCCAGATGTGACGGAGGCGGTGGCTGCGCCGGGGCCTTTTTGGGATGCTCGGAGCGAGCCCAAGCAAACGTCTGTGCGTTACTGCTCACCGGAGACTTCTTGTGCATTTAATGCATGGCCAGCTTTGCTTTTGCCGTGGATAACTCCTCACCTGCCTGCCCAGCCTCTCCAACCCATCCTCTCCCAGGAGGAAAGGCCACCTGAGAGCTGTCTGCACAAACACAGCTGTAATTCAGCTCCACAGGTAATGATGCCCGGACTTCGTGTGCTAATTAACCCAAACGAGCTCCTGCTCTGCATTGCCTGAGAGCGCACAGGACCCTGGCGTTACCAGGGAATCGCTTACGGAGCCGCTCTCGCAGCAATCCATCTCCATCGTCCTCCCCGATCCCGGAGATTTATGCAAATAGCTTAATGTGTTAATTTGCATATTTG
Source organism: Mesitornis unicolor (assembly GCF_000695765.1). Classification (NCBI taxonomy): domain Eukaryota; kingdom Metazoa; phylum Chordata; class Aves; order Mesitornithiformes; family Mesitornithidae; genus Mesitornis; species Mesitornis unicolor. Next base: position 7,766 of record NW_010156400.1, read on the forward strand.
ATGAATATGCATTGTCGCGCCCGCAGAAGTGACAGCAAACATCCTAATTACCAGCAGACGAGCCTGATGGGGCTGCAGGATGGGAGAGCAGGGCTGTGCCGCGTTTCTGCTGGCTCTTACACCGCGCGCTGCTCCCTCATCCCATCACCCGGCTCCTCCATCACCACATTTGGCACACGAGACATTGGAGCCCTTGGCTTTTGTAGGGGCAGGTCAAAGAGCGTCTGATCCCCAGAGCCTCCCAGTTTTGCCAACACGTGTGGCTTTGATCTCCAGTGGCTGGCTTTCCTCCTCAATCCAGCTTGCGGGGATCTGCAGGAGGATCTTGGCTTGGATTGGACTTAAAAAAACCCATCCCTGATGGCTACGGAGCAAAGCCTTGACGGGAGACCCCAGAGCATCCCCAAGGCCCAGTGCACAAAGTCACAGAGCCCCAAAATGAGGGGGATTTTCTCCTCCTTCGGCAACCTTGCCATTTTTAACCCGCTCTCCTGATTTTTGGGGCTTGGATCTGATTCTGGAAAGCCTTTCCCGTCCCTCTGCTCCCCCTGGGCTCCATCCTCCCGGAGCAGCTGTGCACCAGGTGAGGCGGCCCCGGGGAGGCCGGGCAAGGGGCTCACAGCCCCCTGTGACCCCGCAAGCTCCTCTCCCCCCGTCCCCGGTGCCTGCCTGCCTTTGAAGCCGGGCTAATGACAAAATGACATCCTGCTCCCTCCACCTCCCCCTGCCCGCTAACGGGGCCCCTCAGCCTGACCTTAAGGTGTGACGGCTCCTCGGGTTCAAAGCAGAGACATTGCAAACCACCACCACATTTTCCCTTGCACCCTGGCCCTGAAAAAAACTCAGGAAAAAAAAAATCTCCTTTTCTCTTGCTTTTTTTACAAAAAAATTGTTTCCAACTGAGATGTTTGCAGATTCGAGCACTACATTGCCAGTTTTCACCTGGAAATCGAGCCCTTTCCAGGCAACCAGGCACCACAGCTCCCTGTACCACCAGAGCCTAAATACTTTATAAAGCGTAATTACCAATGCAGACGGGGCGCTGAGCCTCTTCAAAGAAGGATCGGATGAGAGCTACCTCTCTGTTTGATATGTCATTAAATCAGGTTGCCCTTACCTGCTTCTGAGCTCAAGACACGGGTGAAGAGAGGCAAAACAATTTCTTAAAGCGTTTCCTATCGCCTCTTAATAAAAACAACAAAAAAACCCCCCTAAAACTTGAACAAAGCCTTTCCAAGCAGACAGGGAGAATATTTTTAATCTCTCCCTCTGCAGTTTAATATCAGCAATCAGTTACCACGGGCTCACATTTATTTAACGGGACGTACAGCGTGAACAAGCAACCGTCGAGTACGAGAAGCCGGGGATGCAAAACTCCACCACTGGCGGCTGCAACCATCGTAAAGGCCATTAAGGGAGCTCATCTGCCTTAAATGCACATCATCAGCAAATTTATGGCCTGTTTCTTCTGCTCCAGCGAGGAATTGGTGGAGGCCACAAAGACGTGAGATGCCGACGGCTTTCAGGCAGGGCTGGCGTGCAAGCTCAGCAATGCCGTCTGCCCCCAAACTGCAACATTTTGGGGTGCAAATGTGCCACCCATCCCACGGCAGCTCCGTCGCACACGTCCACAACGCTTCAATTTAATTGATTCCCCCGAGGGCTTTGGTATGGGTTTTATAGCGCATAACTAATACTGATAAGCAGGCATGATAAGGTTGTGTTATTACCCAACTAATGGGTCACTTCATCCACAAATACTTTCTAATTTAATTGAAAACAGGAGCTGCGAGCAGTCAAAACCTCCGCTAGCATCCACACCAGCATTCCTAGCAGTTTTGGGCTGGTTTTTTTTTTGCTCCCACCTTCAGTAGCTGATGAACCACAGCAGATGTCCCCAAAAACGCATTTTGTGGCTATGCATTCCCAGTTGCAGATCTCTGGCTTCAATTCAGCCACGCAGCGAGGAACCGCAGCTCCCAGGAACTTCAAAGAGCTTCGCATCCATTGCTTTCAGCGGGGCCGAACTGGCCTTTGCTGATCCCTACACCTCCCCAGGTCTGCCCTGGAAAGGAAATTCCTCGAATAACTTTCATGTGCTTAACCCTTCGGAAATGGTCGGCATTAATAAAGCCCCTCCTCAGCATCCGCTCGCCTGGCAGAGGTTGGAGGCCATGGGCGTCTGATCGGCAGCAGCGATGTTTGCTGGTCATTAGCAGAAAAACTCACCTCCACATCTCTATTTTGCTGGAAAAAAGAGCACATTTCCAGTCTATCCCAAGGACATTCCTGAAGAGCGCAGCTCCCATTACAAAAATTGCTTTAACGAGAGCCTGGCCTCCTCTAATAACAGCTACAGGACCAGACAGAAATAGCAGATGAACTTCTCAGTTACTGGGCAACTGGAGAAAACCACAATGACTTCTAATTCACAGAGAATAAAGTATATTCTCCTTTTTCTCCATTTGCAGTTGGTCTCGTGCTTGCCCTCCTCCTCATGGGGAATTTTCGCCCATTCTCCCCAGTGCTGTGCTCAGTATCATGGGGTGCGGCCACATTGCACTGCTCTAGGCTTGGCTCACGTTTGGAAATCGGAGCAATATCTGATGCGTGGCCAAAGAACAGCAACGGAGCTGGAGATGGGGTTGGAGCACCCGAATGATGGGGAGCGGTTGAGGGAGCTGAGGGGTTCAGCCAGGAGAAAATTTGGGTTCAGGGGAGACCTTATTGCCCTTTACAGCTCCCTGAAAGGAGGGGGTAGGCAGAAGGGGATCAGTCTCTTCTACCAAATAAGAAGTGATAGGATGAGAGGAAACGGCCTCAAGTTGCACCAGAAGAGGTTGAGTTGGATATTAGGAACAATTTCTTCACCAAAAGCGTTGTCAAGCACTGGAAGGGGCTGCCCAGGGCAGTGGTGGAGCCTCCATCCCTGGGGGTATTTAAAAGATGAGGAGATGTGGCACTTGGGGACATGGTTTAGTGGCAGACTTGGCAGTGCCAGGTTAACAGTTGGACTTAATGACCTTAAAGGTCTTTTCCAACCTAAATGTTTCTGTAATTCAGTAAAAATGAGCCCAGTCCAGCAGCAGAGAGCAGGAGCTCAACATGGTCCAGTACCAGAGCATCGCGTGTACCCAGGGTGGGCACACAAGTGGGCTCACACCATAGGCACACACCTCGCCCATCAGAAAACACCGAGTTTGCAAAGCTTTGGAAATAAAAAGCTTCCCAGCCCGTCGGTGAGCGCACTTCCCTTCATTAGCACTAAGATCAACAATTTAACGGGAGGGAGCTAGGGGACAGCAAGACCAATCCAAACAGTTTTACTTACATTCCAGCTAAATGAACCGGTTTTCTGGGCTTTTAGCGGCCGAGGGATAATGTGCGCCTATTAAAGAGCATGTCAAAGCCCCAGTCACACAGTCTGGGCATTCAGTTAAAGCGAAGGTCACAGATCCCTGCCCTGGGGCCAGGGGAGAAAGGCTCAGAGGAAGAGGAGTGGCCATCTGGTCCCCCCGCTTATGCAGAGGTCACTGCTTTCTGTCACCCCGTCCGTGGCCTCTGACTTCGAGGACTCAAAAGAGAGGGGGGAAAAAAAAGAAATTTAAAAAAAAAAAAAAAAGCCAGGCATGATGAAAGCGGGGCCCTGATGCGCTGAGACAACGCGCTAAAAGAGCTCTGACTAAAACCAGCCACGGTTCAAGGGGCAGCTCTCCCCTCTCCTGCCTCCTGCGTTTTTCCACACGTGGAAAAGAGCTGGGATGAAATTCGGAGTGTGGTAAAAGCAACCGAACCACTGGCGTAAGCAGGGAGCCCAGGGTAAGCCACACAAACACAGCAGCAGCGTGGTCAGGATGGCAAGCGAGGGAAAACAGACATTACAAAGCAAAGCTCACACACGCCTGGAAAAGAAGACTGATGCTGTTCGTGCCCGTGTGCTCGTTTCCTGCTCGGCAACGGCACGTGCACCGCGTCGGATCCGCTAACTGTCCCATCCGCTCTGCAAACCGGATCGCTTCGAGCCCAGAGAAATCAAATGAGCTGTTTATTCGAGGGAAGGCTGCTTTCATACCCTCAGAAAAGCCACGCGGCTCCGATTCCCAGCACCGTCTCCAAATCGCCTTTCGGGTGGAGATGTGACTTTGAGCTGCTGTTCCCTACTGAGATCCTCATTCAGCATTCAAAGCAGAACGGCGTTACAGCCGCTCTGCCATTTATTTCCAGAGTAAACAGGTTTCTTGTTCATTAATTACATGGGGCTTCAGATAACACACGCGATCTCCCGTTACCTGGACTCGGTGCAGTTTGTTCCCTGCGTGCCAGAACACTGCCGACTTTTTATCGAGCGGTTTTGCTTCGTTTTAATCTGTGATTTATCCGAGGGCCCGGCATCGGTGCCTGCAGGGTATTGTTTAAGTCACAATGCTGATGTACACATTCCCACATCAAATGTCAAGGGAGAAGAGGGCTGCTCCAGAGGATGCATGGGCTCAAAGGAAATCATTAAAAGCCACTGGCCTGCAGAAAGCAAATTGTATTCGAAAAGAAAAACTAACAACAGACAGGAAGCTACTGGCAACCAGGCATGGCTTAGGAAAGCAGCTCTGGGGGAAACAGCTCGGTTTCCCCTTACAAACTCCTGTCACGGCCCGGATTTCTCTTTTTTGTAGGCAGTGACAGACACAAATTTAAATTCCAGCTCGCACCCGCAGCCCCTGTGCGTGGACCGGTGTCGTTTGGATTTAATCCTCGTTTTTCCCCAAAGTAACACACCACATCCCTTTGAGACAGCACCAAAGCTGCCACCGCCCGTGGATGGAGCCAGGATTTCACCATCTCCCCTCGCTCCCCCCAAGCTTTGAAGCCGCGGGAAATTAGCGCAGCCCCATCAAAAGCAACAACTCCAATTAAAAGCTGTTGAGAACCTTTCCCGCTTTATATCCCAAATGTGCTCCCGTTAAAGCACGCCCTCCAGCAAGCGCAAATCAGGTCTGTGACAAGAGGAAAAGGGATGCCTCGTATTTACTGACTCTCCCTGTATTTACCCAGAAAAGCAGTTATTTAGGATGCGATCCGCACTGCAGTTGACTTAGCAGCTACTTTCACATTAAGGGAAGGGCGCAGTGCTACGCAAAAGGCACAAGGCAGGGAGAAAGAATAATTTTTGAAAGAGCTAATAACACAAGAGACCATTATCTCATCTCTGCTGCTCAAAAAAAACGTCAGCAGATGCTACTTGGGCACCGAGGATGGAGTTGATGTGCGAAGAGTCCGTGATCCAGTGGAGCAGTAAAGCACCCACACAGTTTACAGCTGAGGGATGCCACCGCGTGTGGGCTTTGTGGCTCAGATCCTAGAGACCCCAAGGAGACACAGCCCTCTGGCAAGCCAAGCTCTTCCTCCAAGGAGGTTGCATTGGAGCCTATGGAGGACAGCAAAGAGCTGCTGGATTTATTTTTTCAGTAAGAAATCACCTTCATGAAGCCTTAACGCTATGGAAGTCTTCTGCAAGCAAAGAATTCGGGGCAGGACTACGAGCCCCAGCATCATCAGCTCTTCTCCTCCAGGAAGCCCATGAGTTTTGCAGATCTTCAGGAGCACAGGGCACAAAGATGTTACCACCAAGATCTGGAGCGCTTCCCAAAATCAAGTAGCTACCAAGGTGCTGTTTCCTTAGGAAACCAATATAGAGCACATGGAGAAAGGGAGGATGCCCTCCTAATTTGGCACCGAGCTAGGCACCACCAAACTTCACTAGCATGGTTAATTTTGCTGTGTTTTACTATGACTTGCTCAAAATCAGGCTGCATTTTACTTTACCAGCAGAGCAGCTCCAGAGGCCCACGTTCCTGCCTCGCTAATACGATGGCGGCTCCAGCAATCAGGAGATAGCTCACAAAAATGACTTAATATAGCTGGCACTGCCTGATCCAGGCCCCATTTGGGAAACATCTCACCTAGGAACAGCAAAGTAACAGCTCAGCCTGGTTTTACAGGGTCTTCAGCCCACATCTTGGTGCTGTCCTGCTCAGGGATGCTTTCCCAGAACAACCAATGCAGGAAAAACACCCCCTTGCACCACCATCAACATTTTATGGGTCTCTCCCAACTGAAGGGCTGACCCCAGGTACATCTTTTCCTTCTTCCCCAAGGCTGAGGCCATTTCTCTGCTTTAACCATCTCCAGTGTGTTGCTGTGAGCCTGCATTTGCAGCCCCCATGAAGTCCAGCAGCTCCCCATGACCACAGCAACGCGGCTGCAAGGTCCCAGGGACACACATGGCTTTTCTAGCAACAGAGACCCCTGGGGATACCACCTACAAAAAGCCATAGCACGGCAGAAATGCCATTTATCACTCAATAATCAATAGACGGAGCTGTCTGTAGAGCGGTCGCACCATGAATTCAAACAGCAGCTCCCAGATAAAGCTGGAAACGCAGCAGATCTCACGGATCTCTGCTCAAAACAATACAAAACACCAAAATCTTTAGGGAAAAAACACAGATCCAATGTACTTCCCAATAAGGAATGGGTAGAGGAATTAGATGCTAATTCAACTGCAAATATAATTAAACTCTGCAACACTAAGACTTCGCTGTTAATTTACTTGCACGTCCATGTCATATGTGCAACAAATCAGAAACAGGCCTATTAATTCACAACTTTACATATAAGATATTCAGACCGTGGCATAAAATGGCAGGGATACAGGCAGTTCCATCTAAAACTCTGCAGTTGGTAAATTAAATCTATTTGCAGCAAAGTAAATTGAAATACATACCAAACTTATTACTGTGCCTAGTTTAATATCTACAAATGGGCTGGATTTCTCCAGGTGAATATTATCCATATGCAGTGATAGAAGTTGGGCTGTTTAGATCTCACAACATCACTCTTGTCCCAGAGGGGCTACTGAGCCCTGACCTGCACCAGGGGTTTGGGGTGGATGGATGGGGTAGTTTCCAGCACACAGAAGTTTCAACATTTGACTGTCCTCCAAATATTAATGGAAATAAATATTGTATTTTGAAAAGACAGTGTTTTGAAATGACCCTGCAAGATGTCAGATGCACACAACTGGAAAAATCAAGGTGTTTTGGTCATTCACAGCAGCATTTGGATGTCTTCTTACCCAGGGGACCACCAGACACGCACTCGGGAAGGTCAGGGCTGTCCCACAGGCTATTACAGCTGTAGGACACAACTCAGAAACTTGAGGGGGGAGAAAATCAAAGAAAACGCTCGTGTAAAGTGTTTTTTCATAGAATCACAGAATATGAGGAGTTGGAAGGGACCTGGAAAGCTCCCCCAGTGCAACCCCTGCCACAGCAGGATCACCAGAGCAGTCACACAGGAACACGGCCAGGGCTTTGGGTGTCTCCACACAAGGAGACTCCACAACCTCTCTGGGCAGCCTGGGCCATGCTCCAGAACCCTCACACTCACAAACTTTGGCCTCAGCTTCAGCTTGAACCTCCTGTGCTCCAGCTTGGGACCATTGCCCCTTGTCCTGCCATTGGCCATCCCAGAGCAGAGCCTGGCTCCTTCCTCCTGACACTGCCCTTTCCCAATGGATCCCCAGGAATGAGGGCACCCCTCAGGCTCCTCTGCTCCAAGCTCAAGAGCCCCAGCTCCCTCAGCCGCTCCTCAGCAGGAGATGCTCCACTCCCTCCAGCATCTTTGTGGCCCTGCTGGACTCTTTCAAGCAGTTCCTGTCCTTCTGGAGCTGAGGGCCCAGCACTGGACACAAGATTGCAGCTGTGGTGTGAGCAGGGCAGAGCAGAGGGGCAGGAGAACCTCTCTGCCCTACAACCACCCCTTCTCATCCACCCCAGGATGCCACCCAAGACAGTCAACAGGACTCCTTTGCTCCAGCAGACCCAAAGGCAGTTGGACAAAACACCTAACCAAGACACCCAGCCTGAGCTGTACAGTGATTTCCTAACTTTATCTACAGAAAATCTGGACCAGCACATGAGACCATGCCCAAATTCAATTTTCAAGGAAAAAAACCAACCCATGTCCTTTTTCCACCCCCCACCCTGCTCCTGCCTCACAGGCTTTATTTAAACAGGCCTCGCCAACAGCTCTCCCTCCACCGCCCCCCTTAATACTTTCAATCCCTAACGCC
>NW_010156400.1:15918-30035 GCF_000695765.1 Mesitornis unicolor
GGTTTATAGGGTTAATTGAATGCACGCTGATCCACTAAGTGTCCAGAAGAAGAAGCTGCCATTCTTTAAGATGTCATTTCTCCCCTCCCCGGCCCCCCGGACAATGCTGGGGGGCTGTGCCCGGCCGGGCTAGGCCCCAGCGAGGTATTGTTCCCCGGCCGGGGGGGCTTTGGAAAACAAAGCAAAACAAAAGAATCCCTGACATGCCTAAAAAAGGAGACTTCATGCCAGAGCTAACCTTTGAAGATTTATTCCCCGCTGCCCTTGTGACCCAATTCAACCTCCATTACTCAGGAATTCCCCAGACAAGCCCCGAAAGGCAGGGATGGAATTTCGGACTTTCTAACTCATTTGTTTGTGCAGGACAGGGTGGTCTGGCAACCCCATCCAGACAGGGAACTCATGTGCTGGGAGAGGCTTTGGCTAAATAGACATCTGTATTTATAGGTACTTTAGGTGTTGTACGTAATTATCACGACGATTCCCTTTCCCTTCGCTTTAAAATTGCAAATCCCCACCTTGCACAATGCGACCGGACTGCAATAGGCTTTTGTGCGGGTGCTTCCCTCAAGCCTTAGTATTCACCGCCTACTTTTGGGGGCTGGAAACTGGAAGAGGAAAAAGAAAAAAAGAAAAAGAGGGGCTCATCTACATTATAAAACTGAAGCATGTTGCTGTTGAGAATATCTCTTAAGTGGGGTGAGAACTTGGGAAATGCTCATTTGGGACATCTGCTCCAAAACACCTCTTGCGACAAAGCCTGGGGAGGGCTGTGGGGTGAGCGGGGTCCACGACGTGCTGGGATGGGCAGCCCTTAATGCAGGGCCACAGGAGATGGCCAGAGATGTGTCTGTGCCTGCCAAAAAGTCAGAGAAATCCAAAAAGAAAGCTGTAGGAGCCATAAAGTCAGACAGATTCATTCCTAGGAGCATTATCTCTGCATTACTCTTCTGGTTTTCCCAACACTGGGGGGTTGAGGGGAAGGAATCCAATTTAACACTAAAACCTGGGAGGAAATAGCTTGGGAAGGAGTCATAAAAACGTCACATGTGCCTGGTCTCATTAGTCCAGCCCCCCCCACCGTGCTCAATGCAAACCAAGCCGGAAAGCGTGTTCATCCCAGGTCCAATTCACTCCTCCAAACCTCATCTGTGCCCAACACGGGCTCTCTCTGGGGACAAACACCCATGGCATGGTCACAGCCCATGGGAACAAAGTTGTTGCAGCCACTGAGGTCCGGGGCAGGAGCTTACACCTCTTTCAGAGAGTCCACTTTCCCTGCACAGTAACATCCATGAGCTTTCTGGCCTGTGTTTTGCTCAGGGCTCGCTAATCAGCCGTGGTTACCCTTGGACCCTTCCTCCAGGACGGCGAGGGGGATTTTGCATGCCTCAGGTGCTGGGAACAATGAGGCCTCGCGCTCCGGAGGAAGGGGAAAAACACTCTCCCCATGGGTAGCGGTAGGTGACAAAACCTGGCAGGACGGAAAAAAACCAGCCATGCTCTGCAAAAAGAGCTGCAAGCTGCAGGATTCCTCAGCCTGGGAAGAGCTCAGGCCTCAAGCCATCAATTCCTAAGGTGGAGCAGGACCTCCCCAGGGAATGGTCCTTCCTCCAGCCCCACTGCAGTGAGGCAGGGGTAGAGATCAAGCATGGCCTGAAGATATTCTGGGCCAAACAGAGCTTGTACACCAGCAATAATGTGTCTCTTGCCTGCTTGCAGAGCAGCAGCGTTATCCAACCTCAGCAGCAGGCAAAACATCCCTGCTCTTCACTTACAGCGCCAGGAGGATTGCGCCAGCTCTTGACACTTGCAAACGCAGAGCGTTTCATCGCTGTAGTTGGTTAAGTGCAATAATTAATGATCCGCAAAAGCGGAGCGTTTCATCACTGTAGTTGGTTAAGTGCAATAATTAATGATCTTACCACCATTTGTGTGCTAAAACCTTTGAATTAGAGTGGGACCTTTTGATGTTGGCTTTGAATGAGCATGAGTGACTCCAGCAGAGCAGCTCTGAATCCCAACCCAAGCGGGGCACACCAAGGGACTAAAGGCTTTCACGCTCCACGTCAGCTCTGCATCAGAGTCCTGGACTCTCTCAGCATCCTCCTACCCCTCCTATTCCTTCCTGTCCCCTCCAAAAAACAACAGTGAGAGCATTCACCTGCTTCGCCGGCCCCACAAGGATCCCCTCGCTAATCTTGGTGTTTCATGGGCTGCTCTCCATCAGAGCCGTGCTGACAGACACCAGCTGGTCCCATTACGGGGTAGGTGTTGCTCAGGTCTACATCCAACCCCTAGGAAACAGGCCTGAGACGCGAGGGGATGCACACAGCGTGGTGCTGCATGTGAAAGAGTAAAAAGAGGTTTATTTCTGCAGCCCTGAGTGACTGGGTGCTTACTCCATCTATATACAGTAAGGCTACACTGTAAATATGTCAGCATCGTGTCAAACAAACCTCCAAAGTGGTGAGTACAAGGTGAGAGCCCGGAATGTAAAAACAATCCCTTTTTTTTTTGCCGGTATCTGCAAAGTACGTTGACTAAACGTCTAAACTGTTATAGGAAAGAACTTCAAAGTGGCCATCGCTTAGCACAGCACCTATTTCGGAAATATATACACAACGCAGCCCGATGCGCCATGCTGGCCAGGGAATAGTTGCCTGTAAAATTCACTGTATTATCCAAATCGTTCACCAATTCACAGCAGATGTCCTGTACTCCTGGATTTCTTCTAAAACCTAGGACAAACACCAGCGTTAAGTGCCAAATAGCCACATCACCCGAGCTAAAAAGCCCTCTGGACCCCAAATGCAGAGATGTCTCCCAAACAAACCCAGGGTAGGCTGAAACACCCTCGCCAAGCAAAACTCCATTAAACTCCTGACCTTTCTCATTAAGATAAACGAGGTCTGACTGTCACGTTACCTTGTCACCCTTTCACTTCAAACCCAGAAGGAAGCAGATGCTTAATTAGCATCCGTCAGGGGCGTTCGCAGGTCTCGGGGTAAGGAGTAAGCAATCTGCTGCTGCTTCTTAGAAACCCTGGGTGACATCCTCCATCCGAACACTGCTCAAGTCCCTGGAGGGACCCCCCTGTGATGGCTGCAGGGGACACAGCTCCAGGTGTCAACCAGGGCTTTGCTAGAAGCTCATCTGCAACCTCCACCTCTCAAGGCAGCCAGATGCCCAAGACAAATGCTGACACCTACAAGGTCTGTATGCAATCTGTGGTTAAGCTTTAAGATTTTCTAGCTTTTAGCTGAGATAACTCATCCACTCCAGCTACAGACCCAGGAACGGAGCACTGTACGGTCAAAAACCTCATACACCACGAGAAGTGCATGAAATCCCATCAGCTGGGGAGAGGCTGGGTGCTGAATGAGCTGAACTGGCTGCGTTATTTTGCATTTATATTTGGTACTGCTCGAGACTTTCCTGCCATGGACTGCAAAAAAAAAAAAAAAAAAGAGGAAAAACAGAAAAAGGAGGAAAAATAGAAGAAAAAAACCCCCAAATTTAATAAATCCAAGAGACCCAGATCTATTTTCAATTTTTTTTAAATACCCAGGGTTTAAGCCACTCACTTCCACCAGCTACAAGGTGACTCTGACACAACCTATAAGACCCACACAATAAATGACATGCACACAACTAGTGGAAAGCTCCAGTCTCCTTTCAGTCTCATGAACACAACTTGGATTTACCACAACCATGACCTCCCCTGGTCCTTCTCTCTGTAGGTGAGATGCAGATCCTCAGCCAGGAGGCGATGGTCCATCAGTGAGGCATGGTCCATCCCGTCCCCATAGTCACTTTGGTCAAGTTTTACCCAAATATTACCCAAAATACTGCAGCCATCGAGAGCTTCTCCAAGGAGGATAGGAAGAGATTAAAGTATCTCTTTGAGTAAACCAGGAGGAAAGGGACCCTGGAAGGAAGGCACCAGAGCAGTGCTGTAACCAGAGCCCAAGTGGAGAAGAGCTCCCTATTTAAGGTGGCTCCCCATGCTGTCATCCAGGGGGTCATCTCATGTCACCTTCAACCAAACCACAGCTCTATGGCTTCTACGATGGAAATGCAAACTGGAGTTTGCATCTTCCAGCACTCCTCACCCCAAATCTCAGGCAGGACTTACTACAGGGAGCACTAATGAGGAGTAAGAAATCCCCAAGGTGCCAAAATCATCTAAGTAAATCACACTTCAAGGCACGATTCAACCATTCTTGGTCCCACCTGACAAGGCACTCGTTGACTTTTCTCCAGCGAAAACACAGCAAATCTCCAAGTGAGAAACAGCAACAGCTCAGAGCCCTTAGGAAACAGATAAAATGGACTATTGGCTGTTTAAGAGTCGTTGATTGGAGGAGGATGGGATTGCGGCTCAATTTTATCAGCTGCTCAATAGGTACATTTAATGAACTACATCGCTGGCAGTCTCTTGACTCAGATAGGGATTAGCAATAAATTGGGAGAAAACAAAGCGATTCGATGGAAAAAAAACCCAGGACTGGAGCAAACTGGGATGGAGCCCACTTCGACCTCCACAACGTCACGAAAATTTGCGGCTGAACCCTTCAAAAGGCTCCACAAACATCCTGGATTAAAAAAACAAAACCCCCAGAAGTCTTCCATTTAATTCCCATTAAAAACTCCAGCTTCCGTAAACTGGATTCAAACAAAGGCGTTTACATTTGCAGCAGGAACCTGAAGCCGAGCTGTCAGAACTTCACCCTGTCGCTCCCGTTTCCATCGCACCCCGTCACAACACCGAGACGTCCCCGTCCCCCTCCTTGGACATGCGGGGACCGGTGGCAGGAAGGGAGGACGGCTGCTGGGAGGGCTCCTCCTGAGGATGCTGTAGTGGAAAAAGTCTTATTTTCCGGGGAATTTTGGCACGCCGGGCTCTTATTGTCATTGGGCTTCAGCCAAGCACTGCCAGGACACAAAAAGTCGATTTATGCTGGGATTTCTCGTTGACTCGCTACCCCTCGCTCCTCACGGGTTTGGGGGTAACTTCTTACGAAGGCTGGCGCTGGCCACATGTGGAGCGTGCACAGAAGAGTTCGTCCTAATTCACGGTGTGCCAGGGTGGGGAGTAAATTACAGCGGGTCAGGGTTGTGTTCACGGTGAAAAATGGTGTGTTATCAACGTGGGACAACCCGTTGTATCTCGGGGATTACACGGCTCCTCTGTTGCCTTGGAAAAAAAGCCCACGGGGGAATAAACCACGACAAAACCGGTCTTTAAAATTAAACAGTTTAGAGCCGTAAAACCCCGCTCTTCTACGTGAAGTTTCTGAAGGCAGTAAAAACCTCCTGAATTAAAATAAATTCCGAGTAAGATCGAGATTTACCACTCCAGGCTAAACATTCAAGGGAAAGCATCAGCAAGTTATCACTTCACGTTTCGCAGTGGGATGTTAATGGTGCAGCGGAGACGAGCACAGGGCAATGATAAAAGGACCTAACCCCAGCTTTTTTATATCTCACCAAAAAAGCTCTTTCCAGGCCTTTTGGGTAGCAGCTCCCAATCATTTTGGGACTAACTCTGGAAAACAAGCTGAAGCTGAACACGGGACGATGAGAGGAAAGCAGCATTTGAGAGGAGACACCTACAGACGCAAGGGCAGAGATTGCCATGAAGAAATGCTGGAAAACTGCATGTTTACAGTCTCCAAACCCAGGATCAACCCAAAATATCTCTTAGGAACGCCCTCTAAGCCCAGATCACGCATTTTCAATGTAACTGCTCCCAATCCAGAGATGGAAGCACATCCCACGTACCAGAATATCCCATGTTTTACTCAGCTGTATTAAGAACAGATCAAAAATACTTATTCTCAATATCCATATCTTGTCCTTTTCTCTGGTTTGGACCCTGTCAGAGCCAGGAGATGGCATTGACCACAGCTGATGCACTAACCCATCACTTCTGCACTGCTCCAAGCCACTGCCTTCAAGTCCCAATCGCACAGAACCAGACACCTTCGCTCCGCGCATCACCAAAAGGGGCAAAAAAAACCCAATCAAATCAAATTCACAAGCCCACAACCTAATTAGGGAAAATAACCCGTCCAGTCCTGAAGTGTTTGTCAGATTCTCATCCCGCAAAGCGCATATTAATACCCCTCTTTGCTGCCCTTACGCCGCCTCCACCCCGGGCCAGGAGCGATCAGCATTCGGCCGTCCTAATGTGGCTGCGAAACAATGGCAATTACAGAGTCGCCCATTCATATCGAAATGCTTCCCAGCCCACAGCTTCCCTCAGGAGGCTAAAGACATCGCATCGAAGCAATTATATTTATTGTAGCATTAAAGTGTTTTCGTTAAAGCCACGGCAGTTACCTCTTTGCATCGGGAGCAGAGCGGTAACGAGGAGCCCTCTCACCCCATCCCAACTCCTCCAAGCGTATTTTTTCGCCTGTTTAAAGACTGCCAACGCACACACGCGCTTTGGGGTTTTTCTTGCTGCCTTCTTTTTAATGTTATTACACTTCCCCAAGGGATCTGACATGCAGATTGGAGCCGATTTACATGACAAGGGACCAAAAATGGAAGGAGCTCATCAGTTTATTCAGCTTTCTCAGCTCTCATCATGTCATCAAGGACCTTGTGATGTCTGGCAAGGCCGCCAAGCCCCAACTTTCAGCGTTTCGCAGCTCTGTCAACCTTAGCTCTCATCACGTTACAGGCGAGATGTTTTCAAGCTTCTTTTTTTCTGCAGGAGGCACAAATGCTAGAAACGTGACTTCAGCGACTTCTCACAAGGCCGCGTAGCGATAGTATGGGGGGGTGACGGTTTCAAACTGAAAGAGGGGAGATTTAGATTAGATATAAGGAAGAAATCCTTCACAGGTTGCCCAGAGAAGCTGTGGATGTCTCATCATTGGCAGTGCCCAAGGCCAGGGTGGATGGGGCTTGGAGCAGCCTGGGCTGGTGGAGGTGTCCCTGCCCATGGGGGTTGGACTGGGGGGCGTTTAAGGTCCCTTCCACTCCAAACCATCCCTTGATTCTAAGATAACAGCTAAAAGTCAATAGATAAGCTAAAGGAACTAATAACTTGTTATTTTTTAATAGCAAGAATCCAGAATAAGTGTTTTAATTTTGGGAGAGGACAGCTCGACTCAGGTTTTGAACGCTGGAAGCTGTCAACATAGCACATGATTTATTTTCCACTCCTGTTTTTCCCCCCCCTCCTTTTCCTCCAGGAAGCCAAGCAGCTCTCTAGCAATATTCCACCGAGGAATTTCACAGCACACATCGACAGCACCGAAATGCGAGGCCTCGTGACACCCCAAATCGCTGCCGTTCAGCAGCTCATCACCGTTTATTTCCCTTGAAGCACCCATGGCCAGCGCAGGGCAGCCGGTGGCAAGTTTGGCACCCGGGATCCCGGCTTGAAAAGTCATTTCCCTCCCTTCCCGCCACACCTCAGTCCTATAAGCAGAGGGCACCTCTTAGTGCTTGAAGTGCCAATAAGGGGAATGGGTTAACTGTGTTTGACCAAGGTTTCTTTGGATCTGGGCTCTCCATCCTCCTTCTCGAACTCTTTGCATTGGAAGGCAACGACTCTGCCCAGCTCAGGATCCCAAAAGGATCACCCAGCACCTCACCTGTCCCTTTTGGGACATGAAACCATCAGCCTGAATTTTGGCAGAGCACCCTGCAGCCTCCAAAACCCATCCCCATCCCTCCTGCCTCCCCCTAGGCCCTTCCAGGGATGCTGGACCGGCTCCTCGCAGCCAAGCGTTGTCCTGGCCCAGGGATGAACTTGTTGCCATGGCAGGAGTGGAGGCACGCGAGCGGCAGCGCGGAGCAGCGGCTGCTCTTCCACAACGCCTTTTTGTTGTCCCTTTCTCAGTGAGATGGCCCCACCACAACGTGCCCATCCTCTCGCCACATTGCAGCGGCCTGGTGAGACCCAGCTGACCGTACACTGCATTTCTCCGCTGCAAACTCTGCCTGCTGCAGGGCACCGCATGGGAGAACAGATCCCCTGGGACAAGGCGATCCTTGATACAGGCCACAAAGGGATGCCAGGAGCTGTGCCCAATACAGAGAAGGAAATTTTAAACGAGGGGAAATAGAAAGGCTTGAAAAGGTTGGCTCCAGCAATGCATTTCCTCGCTGCTGCTGGGTGTTTGGCACAGGACAGGCTTCACTCGCTGCCGGGCAGTGCCCATACAACTCCTTACAGCTGCGATTAGCCGTGCTAAAACTAAGGGCATCTCTCCTTCACACACTAATTAACAGCAGGCTGGGAAGAGGTTCGGTGTCCCTCACCGCCGCAGATTTTAACAAGGAGAAATACAAAGGTGGACTTTAAAAAAAAAATATATAAAGCTATGCTCCTTCCTGAGCAGCGGTTTCAGTGCCTGGGAGATTACAAGGCAGCCCTGCTCTGTGTGTCAGCAAGCTTTTCCAAAATAATGAGCCCGCTTCCGTCCCGAGCAGCTCCCGTTGCACTGGAGAAATGAGCAGAAAGGTATTATGGGCTCACACTCACCAGATGGATGTCCTGCTTTGTTCTGCGCGTACAGAAAACCCTGCACATACAGTTTGGATTATCTTCATTGTAATTCTAATCACCGCCTCTCTGTAAGGGAGGGAGGGATCCCTGCCTCGGTCAGGAGAGCTAATTAAAAGTTATGAGTCACCCAGACTTCTCCAAGCACTGGAAATGCTTTTGGGAGATCAGGTAATCTCTGTTTCTTGGGGAAACCTAGTTAGCCAAAGAGAAATTAAAGCAAAGCTCCCCTTGGGCAGGGGGAACAAATCCCAGACGGGGCAGCGCGAATCGCAGAGGTGCCCCAAACACAGGCAAACCACGAAACAGAGAGGGTCGTA
Source organism: Mesitornis unicolor (assembly GCF_000695765.1). Classification (NCBI taxonomy): domain Eukaryota; kingdom Metazoa; phylum Chordata; class Aves; order Mesitornithiformes; family Mesitornithidae; genus Mesitornis; species Mesitornis unicolor. The sequence continues at coordinate 24,769 of NW_010156400.1, forward strand.
TGTGTCCCCAGCACAGAAACACAAACACCTCCTGCGTACCCACACCCACGCTGGCTTTGAAAACCCTCAGAGACTTTTGCATACAAATACGTGGTGCAGGAACCTGTGCCTTCCTCTAAAGAATTTCTGGCTCTTCCAGATGGTTGGGTACAAGCTCAAAGGTCTCAGCAAAGCCAGACGCACACCATCATGAAAACCAAGAGCTGGCCACGATGTGAAGTCCACATGGAGCCCCAAATCCCCAACCCTGATTAGTGACAGAGCAATCAGCCCTGGGGAACAAGCCTCCCCAGCCCCGCTGCAATGGGAACGAGCTATCGGGGCCAATAACGAGCTCTGACAGCTTCAAGTGGGGTCAGGGGCCCCCACACCAGCTCAGCACACACAGATGGGCCCCTAAACCCAAAGGGGCTGGGAGGAGCTGGGGAGCACCAATGCCTCCATCCCAAATTCCTGCAGACACAAAGATCGCTGATGAAAGACGTAGCCAGGACTTTCCCTCCCACCCCTTCACACGTTGCTGTGGGAATCACGGTGAGCTGGGCACGGATGCTGCTCTGAGCGAACAAAATGACTCAACAAGCACCCTCACCTCGCAGGAGCTGGGGACCAAAGGGGCAACACCACCACAGAAAGCGCAGGATGAGAGCAAAGCCCTGGGCCAAGGCTGAACCCCTGCGGAAGATGCTGAGCTGCAGGGAAAAACTGGTAATGGGCAAACCACACCAAGGAACGAGGGAAAAGAGGGGATGGCTGCTCCTGCCTGAGCGTTTTGGAGGTTTGAACCCAAACAGATTTAGGGCACTTGGCAAAATCCATTTAGTCTTTGCTTCATGGAAAACCCATGGGTCCCTGGGAACCCTCTTGGCAATAGGGTCCAGTTGATGCACCTACATTTCTACCCAAAGCAAATCCAACCAGAAACAGACACGGTGCATCCCTACTACCAAACCGATTTGCAAACTGGTTTTAAGTGGCACAGCTTGGGGACCCAGACCAGTTTGCAGCGCCACGCTCCAAGCTGAGCAATGCGACTGGAGAAGCACAGGCTCCTGCTGCTGCCCAAAAACATCTCGCAGGGATCAACCATGCCCGTGATCCAGCAGATTTGCTGTCCTTGCCCCTCCAGGGCACAGCAGGCAGGAAAACACTCGGTTTTTCCTCGATGAATAACGCACAGAAGGATCGATCAAATGCAGCAGAGCACAATGCTGCAGCTGAAGTATGCACACACTGAGCCTTTTCTGCTACCCGCAACACCGCCACTCATTTACACACCAGCAGCCTAAAACTATCTCTTTTGTACACCCAAATTGATCCTCACTCTTAATTAGTGCTCTCAGTTGCAGCAAAATTTCATTTGTTTCTTCAAAACGTGGCCTGATCCATTGTCCCTCTCCCGTGACCTGTGAAAATTAGTCATTGAGCTCAGTGACAGTGGTAAGTGCGAATCGCAGCATCAAAGGGACATAATGGGGGCCTCTTAGGACTGACAAAAAAACACCATTAATCAAGGCGTGCTCAAGAGGTGCCAACTTACTGAGGCATGAGCGGCGCTGGGCCGGGCGGGAGGGTGGATGCTGAGGGATGTGCGGGCGCAGGGCTTTCCTGAACCGCCCCGGGGACCACAGCCTGTCCCAGGGATGGAGCAGCTACCCCAGCATCACTGCTCCCTGCTCTGTGAATCCTGAGGATTCGCCCGTGTGCTTTCCAAAAGAGGTTACGGAGCCATGCTTTTCCAGGCAGCTCCTTGGTTTCACACGGCAGCACCCTAAACTGACCCCCTTGTGCAGTCCCAGCACCTAACGGGGAAGGCACCGACAGCACAGATCAGAGCAATGCGAAAGCTGCAGCAAGATCACCCGGGGAATTATCCTGGGGATCGGGACCCAAGAGCCCTATGGACAAACCTGTGCAGCCGGTGAGACAGCATCAAAGCAGCTAACAGGATAAGGGAGCAATTTTAGCTGGCGGGGGCAGCGAGAGTTTTAACAACAGAAAAACTGAAGCAAAGAGGCAAATCTGCAAAATCCCAACCTCGGCAGCAAAGCACCGAGTCTCAACCCTCTCCTGCAAACCCATGTCATTAAGCAGAATAACTTGGGACTCCAAATGACTCTCACTTTCAAGGTCCTGCATTCAGAAGCCCACAATGGGGAACAATGAGGGAGAGAAAAAGGCGAGGATCTTGACGCCGCATTCAGGAGGCCATCTGGTCCGGCCGGCACAGCCAGCGCTGGGAACGGGCAGCGGCGTGGGCTGAGATTTAATCTGAGCCACTTATTGAGTGACCTCAGGCGAATCGTTTGACCTCCTTTTGCCTCAGTCAACCCGACTGTAAAATTGGGTTTAAAGCAAGAACCTCTCTGAAAACCATATGCTGTGCCGAGGAGGGGTGGGAGCAGCCTCCCTCCCCAGCAATGGGGCTGCGATGGTGGGGAGAGCCAAAACTGGAGTGGAAGGGGTGGTGCATGGAGCTGGGATCCAGCATCCCTCGCTGTTGGGGTGCTCTGGTCCATGGCTCTCACAGGTCTCATCCTGCCAAGCCTTGGGAAAGAAGCTCTGGCCCCTATGCAGGGACTCCCCCATAAAAGGGGATTTGTGAGGGAATTTCTTGCTCCCCAAGCTGTGCCAGTTAAAACCACTTTGCAGACTGCTTTGGCAGTAGGGATGCATCGTATCTATTTTTGTTTGGATTTGTGTCGGGCAGAAATATAGGTTCATCATCTGAACCCTTCTCCCAAGAGGGTTCCCAGTTCTCGCTCACTTCCCTGCTGCACCCCAAGGCCCCCGCGTTCAAAGCAGGGTCCACAAATCGCAATCCCAGGCTGCTGTGGGCAGAGATCAGCACAAAAGACACGGCCCTGACAACATTAGGTCTCTTTCTCTACAGCTTCCATGCCCTTTTATTTATTTATGTGCATATTTTCGCTGTTTTCAGTAACTGTGGAGCGCAGCCGTGACCAGAGCTTCGAGGCAAACGCCTCCCTTCAACTCGCCGGTCACCCGCTAGATCAAGAGCATCGATTGCGCTGGTCAAATGCCCCCAAAAATCAATTCCTATGCACAGCCTTGCTAAAGGAGGGCAGCACAAAAGCAGCTCCCCCCCTCTCACCTGGGTACCAACCTTTCCCAGCACCGAAAAGATCTCGGGGCGACGACCGCAAGCAGAGAGCATCCTCGTGCTGCAGGGATGTCAGAACTTCCTCAGCTGTGCTCCAAGAGTTAATTGAGACAAATAACTCAACAGTGCTACCATTAATGAAATTCTTCTGATATATTTCCCCTGAGCTTTCTATAAATGACTAAGTGACATTACTGCCTGCAGTGCGAACCCCCTGTACGAGAGATAACGTCGCGGAGGTTGGCGCATCCGCGCTAGGAGCCTGGCGGAAAAGTGCAGGATGATATTTAAATAACTATCACACTGCTACGAAATGAGCAGCCAGAAGAAATATGGTCTTATAATGCGCTCAAGTCTCAGGATGAATCCTGGCTGTTACAGGCAGACGCTGAAATGCAGTGGGCGGTAAGTGATAAACTCTTTTAATCCCGCAAACCTACTGAAATTCCCAGTTAAATCTCTCCGATCTCCCCCCGGTGACTCCTGTATTTGTGCATTGGTTTTTGCAGCACACGCAGGGCCAAATACTGCAAAAATCCAGATGTGACAGGCACCATCGCACGAGCCAGCATGTCCTAGGGGCAGCCAAAAGAGCTGATGGGAGGGAATCACCCTCTCACCCATCACATCCAGCCCTCGGAAACTTCTCACAGCCTTTTTGCTTGACTTAGTTTTATTTTTTTCCCCTGGTAATTCCTCATGGGTATTTTTCCCCTTTGCTACAAGCCCAGAACTTGCTGTGGGCTCACCGTAAGCATTCAAAGCACAGACAATAAAGTAACATCGCCAGCATCAGGACTGAGCCCTTCCACTCAGCATTTGAGAAGAAAAGGCATTAAATGCAAGCAGAACCATAACTGGGGGGAAAAAAAATACCTCATTTGGGGATGGAGAAAATTTGCCATGCAACACCCAGGGTTAAACTGCAATAAAATCCAAGTGACCATGAGCCAAATTTCCTGGGAATAACACAACCAATGTCTCCAGAGCTGCAAACCAACCCCAGGGCTTTAAAAGCTTCCCTTTACCCCCAGCATGTGTTTTGCACCACTAAAACGTTTTACCCCGAAATATCCTGCATCCAACCATGGAAACAGCTTGGCTTCATCTAAGCACAAGCTATAGGTACAAGCATGAGAACAACCAAGAGCAAACCCACGTGTTTAAGGTCTGCCTCGACGTTTTGAGCCGAGACTCGCAATCTGCATCCCAACAGTGGCACTGCCCAGGAAATACCTTGGTGCCACCTTATTTAAACCTTAATTTAAAATGCTAACTTCATAATGAGTGGAACAAAACTGTGTAAAAACATTTCCCACTCTAATCCCGGGTTGATCCCCCCAGTATGGCCTTCTTTTGTAATTACATCCCTTTGTGATCTCGCTCTAATGCCTTGTATTGTGACCCATAAAATAATCAGCCCCCTTTGTCTCTCCCTAATCCTTTTAGACTTCCTTCTTGTCTCTACACTCTTATAAATGCTGCCATTATTTGGGCTCAGCAGCTCTTCCCACCACCCCAGAGCCTGCAAAGGGGGCTGCAGGTTAAACCCTGAATATATTCTGTGCGGAGGAGCTGAAACGATGGGAAGATCCCGCGATTCCCCACCTCCTCCCCTCGCCACGCAGCCTGGCAGGGAAACCAACCTAAGAGCACGCATACACACCATACCCACCCCTTTTTAAATATATTTTGCAGAAGACTTTGAGACTTAATGACCTGTCAGGTAGGTCCATTTCACCAAGCTTCAAGAGACCTCTTTGGCTCTAAGTTGCACAATTGACTTCGTTTTCCTCTTTATTTTTAGAGCACCGGATCAAACAGGGAAAATTGCCGCTCTCAGGCCGGGTGCGTGCAGAGCCTGATCCGATATCCAGTTTGATGGTGATTTCCAATTAGTGGTAACTGCTTGTTATTGAGTGATATAATCAATGGGTCCTACTCCATGGGCTGGGCTGTGATTTATGACGGCGCGGAGCCCGCTCCATCAAATTAAAGCATCAGCAAAAAAAGGGGCTGGAAATCCACAAGACAGCACAGCCGGAGTCAAGTAAGGCCAAGGTGAGCAAAGGGTGGTGACGAGAAGAAAGGTGGTTGGGTTTTCACAGAATGACAGAATCACTCAGTTGGAAAAGCCCTCTGA
>NW_010156401.1:0-47732 GCF_000695765.1 Mesitornis unicolor
GTCACTCCTCCCAGCTTGGTGTCATCAGCAAGGTATCTATTAGTTATATATGTGTGTGTTTGTATATATATAAAATATATGGAATTTATGTATAAAATTTGACAGATATTTAATTTAAAAAAAAAAGGTTTGCTGGTGTTGAACTCCTCATAAGAGGGAAAGTGTTACAAAAGTAATAAAAATGAGTAATATTTACAAGCATAATAAAAAAAATATTCTTGTAAAACCACTTTCACAAAAAAATGCTTGTTTGGTTTGAGTAAAATTGATTAGTTTGGGGTCAAATAATTTTGACAAAAAGCTTAAAAATCATAATTTTTGTCTTGATGGTTTAAAAGAGTTATTTAATTTTGTGTGGTTTTTTAAAAATGACACTTTTTCAGTAAAAGATCTATTTCTTTTAGACTTGCACAGCAGTGCTGGAGAGAATTCAGATGTGACTGCTGGCATTTTTACCATGAAACAAATAATGTATTGTTTTTTGGTTGTTTTTTTTTTTCCACAGCAGTCATGGATTGCTGCTTTGTGGAGGGAATGGAGGGAGCCATGCACCAGCAGGTTTCCCGTGAGATGCTCTAATTTGTGTCATTCCTGACACAAGGTGGTGAAAGCCATTTCCAGACTTTCAGACCCTGAGGCAGGGCCAGATTAGTTGGATTTTCATCTGAGTTCTCTAAAACACCAGCTGCTAAGGTCTGCAAATATAATTTCATACTCTTTTGTGACTTAGCATAGATTCTCAGATTCGCATCTTCATGTAAATTAATCAGAAGTTGGTGAAAGGCATTTTACCTGAACAGATTTCACTAGAGCTCAGATGCTATTTGTAGTGCTTGCTGCTAGCTGTGGTGACAGATGGTTGATAGAAAGATGACTGGTAACACGAAATGCATCTTAGAAAACCATGTATTAAGATCTTTGGAATACAAAATGCAGATTGGGGAAAGAAGATTTTCCATATTACTTCCCTATTTTTGCTAAAAAGACCAATTTTCTTTCATTCTTTTGTTCATTCAGTCATTTAAACAGCAGCAGTGCGGACAGCTGAAACTGCACAGAAGGGCAATGAGTAAACATGGAAATAAATTTTTGCTTTTTTCTTCCATGAATGCCACAAGAACAGCCAACAAATGCTAGAAATCAGGGCAAATTAGTCAGCACCTCCTCTCAGCACCATATCGGTGTCTGTCCCTACTTTTTGTATTTCCTTAAATTGTCAGTATTTCAGGATAAGCATCCTTTGCACATGTCTTCAGTTATCTGAAACATATTGGATACTTGCACATTGCATCTGTGCATTCAGAGCAGCCACAGCAAATCATATAAAACTGTTTCTGTTAACCTGCAAATGAGGATATAATTCAGCTAGAGAATGTGTGTAAACAGAACTTTACCAAGACAAATCCTACTGCGAAAATGAAAGGTGGCTATGCTTCCTGTAATTGCTCAGGGCTTTTACTGATGATAAATACATTGCCAATGCAGCTGAATATCAACACGTGGACCAAAATCAAGCATCAGAAAATTAGCTTTAACCATCTAGAATGTCTGACTTTGGATGATCCTTCAAGGGTGTTTGCTTAAAAAAATAGGCACAAAAACTTGAACTGTCAAACAAGGGAGATATCAATGCACTGTGAGCCATGCTTTAAAGCAGACACTAATCATGTACCTGCATTTGGATAAAAGTTTCATCAGGGCTGTTTTTTTGCAAATGTTACAGTCCAAGTATTAGGAGCTTCTGTTGCCTTCAGTTTGCTGAAGAGACAATAAAGGTGCAGGGTATACAGATGAGTTAAATAAAGTTAGGCACTGAGTTCCAGAGTTTATTAAATATAGGACATTGTTAATCCCATACATTATTACAGGTTAAATGAAATGACAGCCATGCACAAAAGCATCACGTTGTTCTTATATCATCATTCTAATCAGATTCAGTAAATAATTTGATCTGGTAATAACAGCTGTGCATTAATGATGAGACAATCCAAATTGCACTCGAGTCTGAAAGAATCCAGCAGGGCATTCCTAGAATTAGCAAGTAAAGATGGACAAAAGAAAAAAAACCTACTGATAATTATTTTGATGTAGCATTAGAATTTTTTTGAAAAAAAAAATATTTTTCATGGTAAATGTCTGCTTGCATTAGAAAAAAATTACATCACAAAAGTCAGAACCTGAAAATTTTTACCAACAAAAAAAGATTGCATGTGTGCACTCTTCAGCTTTTTGATGGCAATCAAGGCCTTTCATGAAAAACATAGTCAAACTTTTCATGAGATGATAATGGAAATGGGGAACATAGTTAAGTCCATCAACTAGCCAGTAGACTTCCTAACCAATTTCACTGTTAAGCATGGGGAAAAAAAATGAAAGAAACAGACACATTCTTAGGGATGTTTCAGCAGTATTTGCTTAACTCCTAATGACAGATTTTCAGTTTTCAAAAAGAGGCTCCAATGATTCAATTTCTTTTGACATTTTGAAAGGATGTCAAAATGCCTTCAGCAACTCCTGTGAAAAAAAATCTAAAATTATTCTTTTTCCTTAAAGAAGAAGATATGAAATGGGAAATCATCATGCACATTTTATTTCTGTAGAGAAATAAATGAAAAGCTCTCTATATATAAGAAATTGTTTTGCTCATCACCTTCTCAAAGAAGAGAGACTTTAATTAATCCTTTCTCTAAGAAAGATATTAAATCCTCATCTAATCCCCAAGCAGCAGTTTGTATAAAGTCTAGAATCATTTTGCATGTTCATAACCACAGAAAACATTATTTTCTCCTGAAGCAAATTGTGCCACAAAAACTATGAATGCTTGAAGTGCAGAGATGTTTTGCTTTTCCTTCATTTAATCTCTCTCTAATTTGATATACATGTGGATGCATAACAACAATTCTTTTTCTTCAAATTTTCTTTCTGTTGTAAAGGGAAAAATTAAGGAGCTCTTCAACAATTTCAGACTTTTTAAAAGCTCTGAAAACTTGGCTCTGGGCAGCAGGATCAACAAATCTCTCTCACACTGACTTCAGATTTGTTTCTAATGACTTTAACAAATTACTTATTGTATTTGCTATTTTATGTATTCCATCCACACCCCTGTTATGCACTTGAAACTTTTTGCACTCCTGTTTCCTAGATGATACTTATTATTTTGTGCTGTATAGTTTGATTACAAGAACAGCATGATCTGTTTCAGAGCTGTGTTTGGACAAGGACTGAAAATTTCTTGCCTAACTAATGGAGATGGTTCATCTGCATAAACAGTAATTCAGCTCTGCTTATACATATAAGCATATAATCGCTAATGTGAAGAAATCAATAACCTACTCCCAAGCAATGTCAGAAAGCCAGGTCATCAGCTCACATGCTTGGGCACAACCTGTGAGCTGAAACCAGCTGATGTCATTTATTTCCATGAAGATCTAGCACCACCTGTTCATAGCTTACTACAAATAGAGCATTCATCCCCAGCCAGCTAACTAAGGGTTATCAATTGAGTAATTATACCCATTCTGAAAACAACAAACTATTTTACATTTCTCTGAACATTTGTATCATATTACTTGCATTTACTAGAGTGAGCAAAGAATTGTTGGCATAAAATATCCAAATCATTGTGCACAGCTTTATTGAAATTCTAGTGCCCTAAAAACCTTAAAAAATGTCCAATGTGGGGAAGTAAAAATATGGGACTGAGTTGATTGGCCTAGTTACAACTTGCTGCATGGTCAGTGAGTAGGTGATGTGGATACTTACATCAAGTATATCCAAAACCTGATGTCGGTTGCTAAATCTTTTATTTTTCATTAGGCAGCATTGGTTTTTTGAACTGTTCTTTACACTTCCAAGTTAGTGTGTGGAGCAGTCCTGTTTCACTCCTCTTTCTTCATTGGTTTGGAACTGTAATCAATTTTTTTTTATTTGTTCAGAAATGGAAATTATAGCAGTCCATTTCACCATTTTTTAATGAAAATATATTTCATGATGTGATCAGGAACTTTAATGTACTGGCTTTGATATTCTAAACAATTACAGATCATATTGAAAAAAGTATGCCTGAAAAATGTGTTAGCAAAAGACTGTGGTATTTTGTAAATGAAATTTTGAATCACATAAGACTGAGTAATTTACATCTATATTCCAGTCTAGGAAAAGCTGGCTTGCAGAAGAGTTTTTTCTGTATTATTTGTCTACCACTGAAAGAAAAAGTTGTTGTATGGTATACCAGATCTGGATTGTTCTTCCAGCCAATGTTTGTAATTAAATACTCTGCTCATGTCAATATGCAATGACATATCAGCATGAACAAAGGAATAAAGACTTTATCCACGCGAGCTCTCTGATGAAGCTGTGACAGTTTCTTTAGTGAGTATTTCTTCACTACTCCCTTTTCCCTGCTCTGCCATCTCGTGAATTCACAATAAGTGCTAGCACAAAGCTGATGGGATTTGAATAGCTCATCCCTCTCGCTGTCTGAAAATATACATCAGCCTCCTTCAGGGAAATTACCTGGGATGCAATTGTATATTATGGCTAACATTATCTTCTGATCCCCCCAATCCTGGTTTCAATTTGGCTGGGATAGAGTTAATTTTCTTCCTAGTAGCTGGTATGCTGCATTTTGGATTTAATATAAGAACAACGTTGATGAGACACTGATGTTTTATTTGTTGCTAAGTAGTGCCTGTACTAACTCAAGGACTTTTCAGCTTCCCTTGCTCTGCCAGTGATGAGGACGTGCATGAGAAGCTGGGAGAGAGCATATACAGGACAGACGATGCAAACTGGCCAAAGGGATGTTCTGTACCATCATGCTCAGTATATAAACTCAGAGGAGCTGGCTGGGAGACAGCAATTGCTTCCCAGGACTGGCAGTGCATTGGTTCATAGGTGATGAGCAATTGCACTGTACATAACTCATTTTGTATATTCTTTTATTGTTATTCTTGCTCCTGTTATTATTATTTCTTCCTTTGCCATCCTATTGAACTGTTTTTATCTCAACTCATGAGTTTTCTCACTTTTGTTCTTCTGATTCTCCCCATCTGTGGACATGGGGAAGAGAGCAAGTAGCTATGTGGCAGTTGGTTGTCAGCTGGGGTTAAGCCATGACACTCTCATGTGCCAGTCCTGACCTGGGTCAGATTTCACCTGCTAATAGGGTTTTTTCTTACTGCTTTTGAAGAAGTGTATATTTTTCTGGAGAAAATTTGGGTGAAGTGTATATCTTTCTGGAGATACTAAAAAACTAAGCTTCAATAACTGAAGAAGTTACACTGTTCTAACTGTTCTTCTGGTGCCTGTTAGTGGCAGCAGTGCAGTACATTTATTTTACTCCACCTTAGACTTTATTGAAGGAACATTTGGTGTAACTTGTTCCCCTTCCATACAGAAGCTTTTTTTACTTCTCTGTGTGTGAGTGTGTGTGTGTGTGTGTGTGTGTGTGTGTGTGTGTCTCTCCCAGGGCAAGCAGTCAGATGCATGCCTGCTGCTGCAAAGGATTTTTTCTCTAGTTCTGTATAATTTCTTCAGCCTTTTTATAAGTGGAATTAAGCCTAAGTGGAGTTAGAATTCAACTGGCTGCTTCTATATTTAATAAATAATAACCCTGCCATGAAATTCTAATTGGCAATAAAAAGTCCTGCAATTCATCTAATGGCTTTCCACCTCTGTTGTAAATCTGTACTTCCGCTCTGCTGCTCATCGCCAAAAGAGAGAGTGTATTCATTACTTCGGATACTTCTTCCATAGAAAGGAGAACTGGGATGCAGGCATTTTAAATTCTTTCTTCCCACACTTTCTTTTATTCCTGTATCTTCCTGTGAGCACAGAGTTCCTCCATTTTTGTGACCTACTTTGTGGTTTGTGCCGGTCTTTTCCCAAGCTGTTAGTGTTGATGGATTAGACTAATTTCTCTAGGTCACCCTCTGCTCTCTCTAGCATCTGTAGTACCATTTCATTTGAGTTTAATGCTGGCAATAGAGTCTTAAAGCATGTTCTAATGTGGTAATTATTGCTTTTTCCCATGTTTTGCACTTTAATTTTAAACTTCTCCTAGAACTAGAATTTTTTTAAACCTGTTGCCCAACAGAAGTTCATAGCAAAAGTTCAGCTTGCTCTGAAACAAACAGCCCTCTGAAACAAACAAGGATTTGACTACCCTTGCTTTGCGAAGGAGGCTCAGCACAGTTTTAGCTCATGGCTGATTTCATCAGTTCAGATTTGGCACTCAAGGACTGTGGTGCTGCAAGGGCACACCCTTCTTTAAACAGAGGATTAGGCCCCCGTTAATAGAGGCTCTGTCAAAAAATTGTAGTTGAGCCATCAGGCGGATACTCCAAGTGCTCAGTGTGCCCACAGAGACAAGGATAACTATGCAGACAGCAGTGACGAGGTGAGTGAGGAATGACAGCCAGAAGGATGTGAGTTTGTGTCACACCTTCACTTATAAAGCTCTTCCCTATGGGAAAGGAGGTTATTTAGCCAAGGTCAGAATGGAAATTTGCAGGGAAGCAAGGTACTTAATATCTTCTCTGAACCACAAGCCTGTGTCTTAGCTGTTGGATTAGTTTTCATCCCCTGCAGAGGAAGAGAGAGGTTTATCAGCTCCAGGCACCTCCTGCACTCTAACAGACAATTAACTTCTAAATCAGTGCAAGTCTGAATGGAAGTGTCATCTTGTGTGCAACCACCAGAGGTAGCAGACAGGGTGGGTAAGGAGTAGCAGGAGAGAAGTATTTCTCTCCCAAAGAAGACATTATGTGATATTCATATGCTGTAGTCTAAAATGGACTAAGAATAGAATAGCATAGCATAGCATAGCATAATTTTCAGTTGGAAGGAACCTAAAATGATCATCTAGTCCAACTGCCTGTTAAATTGGTTTTAGTTAGATTAAACATGGGCAAAGAGAAGAAAAATGCTTTAAAGCAACAATATGCAAACTATATTGAAAATAATTCCTATTTATATACGATAAAGGCAATATGTGTTGGTGATGGCTGTTAAAAACTGCAAGAAGTTGACTTGTGGAAACCTTGAACTCAGTTTTCCTTCAGTGGCCTTCTTGTACTGCATGAAACAGAGCTCTGGCCCTGCTGAGGCTCTGGCTCATAGTTCAGAAGACTTTAAGTGCACAAGCAGCTGCCGATGCCAGATGTAGACAAAATGAGAATCAGTGCCTGTGTCTGCACAACCCTTCTGCCCCTGTCTCAGTGTACATTAGTGCTCATTGTAGTTAACCGAGACCTGAAGCAGAGGGAGGAGAAGGACAGGACATCCATATAACTGATGTTTTGTTCTCTGCAGTCGCCCTGTTAATGAGCATACGGTCCACAGGGTGATGTGGTCTGACGGGCTGGCTGCATGCCTCCTGGGTGTGCTGGGAGCCGGCCAGGGCTCACCTGAAGCTGCCTTTCTCATTTGCCAGCACAGCTTTATTTCTGGGCTGCTTTCCATTTTGAGCTGCAACGGGTACACTGGCGCTTTGAGAAGGGCAGACAGTGCCTTGGCAATTGGAAGCAGAAGATTTTGAAGGAAAAATTTTGCTGGTGGCAATGTGAATTATGAATTTATTCTCCTGACCTACCAGCATCCCTACAAATAACTATTTGGCAAGACCTGATGGGTGCCATACACATCGGCCACCTGCTCAGCTCCTTAAAGAAGGAATATTCCAAATAACTGTCTTGATTGCCTCAATATTTTATAGGAATGCACATTTATCAGGTGTTTGTTTTAGTTCATGGGGCTTGACTCTGTTTTTGCTAAAGCTACTTACAGTTTCAGTCACTGAACAAAAAACAGTCCTGCTTTACAGCAGACTGAATGAATGGAAAATCAGGTCCTTGCGAAATATATTATTTTCTTGATGGTTATATTGATGGGAACAGAGCAAAGGGTTTTGACTTTTCAAGGTGTCTGACAGTTCTACTAGCACAATATTCATACTTAATAGCATTCTTCTACGTTTTCTTCATCTGCTTGTTTCTTTTCAAAGACAATTCCTTAAGGATTGCTTATTCTTCTGCAAGAGATTCTTAGCAAAACCAGATATATGCTTCTCTATCATTTTTGTAAGATGGACCAGTATGAATTAAGATTACAAGCAGAAATGAAGATGTGAAAAAAATCTCTTCCTTTTTAAATTTGTTTAAGTTATCCATGGAAGAGAAAAAACGTGCTTGTATTTTATCATTACTATTATAAAAATGCTCTGTGATTGCTATCACTATAGTACTTTACTATGGGTAAATTTAGACTTTTGCAAGAGATCTGGTCCAAAACTTAAAACAATGGGAAGAATCCACTTGCTGGCAGTCTGGGGATCTGATGCAAAGATGGATAGACACTGACAGGTCAGAGACCAGGCTGGAGCCCAGCAGAGAGCAGTCGTCTCATTGCGAAGGCTCTTCACATTTCAAAATTGAATTTGTTCAGATTCTGGATGAAAAGAAAACACCGTTTTCTCAGTAAAAGGGAAAGGCACTTCAGCTCCTGCTGCCAGCCTCTAGCTCCAGAACTCAGAAATCTGGGGAACCGGCAAACTCAGCGGGCTGTCATCCCTGTGGCCTGAGGTGACCCGTGTGGCGCAGCTGGGACAGAGTCACAACCCGGGAGTCTCTGCAGTTGGTAGCTGAGATTCACAGGCTTGCAAAGAGCAGCTGGGGAACAGCCGAGATTGGCAGTGTCAGCCTGCTGCTGCCAGGCTCCCAGGCATCACGAATCCTGAAATAAAATGCTTGAGAGTGAGGTGGAAATCAGCTTTTGAAATCTTGCTGTGTCCTGTGAATCTTCAAATCATAAGTTACAGCCATTTTGTTCAGAAAGGTGGAGAATGGGAATTAGAGGTTTCTGTCAAGAAAAGCTAGTAACTATATTTAGCTCATAAAACATTGTTACTATTTTGTCTCTGAAAATTTAGAAACTTGATGTTGTCTCCACCTGGCGGGGCTAAAAAAAGGTGTAAAAATGAGAGTGCAAATGCAAGGGAAATCATTACATCCTAGCTAAGGTCCTTATGGAACTCCCTTGCTTCGCACGCACACTGACCTCCAGGAGTCCAGAAATACAGGCATCCCTTCTCAGCCACAGCCCAGGCTACAAAGACACCTGCAACCTTGGTCAGTACTGGCTTTGAGAGCAGCACTTCAGCCTATTTGGGTATCTCCTACCCATGATGAACAGATCTGCATAGCACCAACAGAAAATAATGTTCATACTAAGCAGCTTGTAAGCTAAAGGAAAATGAGCTTATGTCGGACAGCAGGAACTGTGATCACTCTAAATCACTAAAGTGTGATTTCTGTGCAGTGGGGATGTTCCAGTGATCCTATGCTGCCAGAGTCGGCAGCTGAGCCCCTTTGTGTTGCCTCAGATGTCGGCCTTCTCGAGAGAAGGGCTGTGCACTGGGAAGAGCAAACTGACCTTCCTGTTGTAAACCAGTATATATGGATTTGGATGAGCATGGGGGTTTTTTACAGAAAAGCAATTAACTCACCTTTATTTTAGAAGCAAGAAATTTCTCATTTTGTTTCTTCCTGTGGTCTGATAGCATTATCTCTTCTTTGCATTTAATATGATTATGTCCAACTACTGCCGGGTAGAACACTCAAAAGAGCACAAACCCAGATATTTTTTCAATTTACTCCCAATACTGCCTGAATGCAGCAAAAGAATTCTTTGTAATATAGAATTTAGCAGATGTCATTTTCTGTCTGTTTCAAATGTGCCTGACTTTTTTTAACGTTTGGGCACATTGGAACAGCTAGGTAGGCTGACTTTTGGCAAATTATCAACATCTTGCATGTAATGGACTATTAGAGACTACACTGAAAGCAATGGGTGCTGGGATATTTAAAAATTAGGATTAACCTTTAGCAAAACCTACCTATTTAGTTAACAAGGGGTCTGTCAATCAAGCTGGCACTGCTCAATCTGTGTACAGCAGAAGGGGACAGAGTTCCTGTGGTGCATGTAAGGAATGTGTTGGGGAGAACTGGCTGAGTTACCCCTGCCTCAAGAAAAGGCAAACCCATTCATGGGATTGCTTTTGCTCAGGAACCTGGGTGTACCTGGTGGGGGATGCAAGAAGATGGGGAAGTTCGATGTGTGCATCAGGGACATATGATTCTAGGTGAGAATAGACAATAATCTGAACTGTGTGATGCTAGTGGTTTTATGGTATTGCTTACCATCGTTTCTCTGTATTACAGATCTGCATCTACACCACAGACCATGAACATGGACCGCATCGGGTACACCAGCTGAGAGCTCCAGACGCATGATGCATCATTCTACTGCGCCCAACTTTATCCATCCATCACACTGTATCAAGGCCTAGTACTGACCTGCCGACTTAGTAACTTCCACATCAGTTCTCCTTCCTGCTCCTTCTTCCTTCTCCTCCTTCCCTTTTCCATGGCTGACATCTCAAGAGGAACTTGTTTACCATCCTACCCCTGAGGTCTACTCCCTCACAATAATAGTGAAGTATATATGTACTTTATATTATACAGTTATTAATATTAGTTTTTATTATTATTATTTTATTAAATATATTTCTATTTCAACCCACAAATCTCCTTTCCTTTTCCTGACCTCCCTCCCCAGGTGAGGAGGAGGCATTGGGTGATAGAGCTGCTCTATAAACCATGACAATGCACAACAAATACTCCCACACAGCAGTTTCTGTCAGAGAAGACAAAATAGGGAAATACATATGTGGGAGGACCTACATATTCCTAAATAGTCCCCCTTCCTACTGCTGCTCAGTTTTGGAGAGTAACATCCATCGTGGCAGCAACACCTCTGCCTGGGGTGGAGTGTCCACACTGTGGTGTACAAAATGATCCATTTCCATCTATTGTGCTTCACAGCTGCTGTGCAGGAGAGTCTCTGCATGAGGAATTTCTGACTTAAATAATCAGAATCACTATTTTGTACCTGTTCTTTACGAACTTTGACTCATTGTTTCTTTTCTTTTTCCAGACACACTTGCCTTCGTCTCATCGTGTCCATCATTGGATTTCACTTTCTGCAGTTGCACAGGATTTTCTTCTCTTCCCACTAAGGAAAATCATGCCACTGTGGGGAAATGGTTGCAGGTATGTGTTGCAGTCGGTCCTCATGTGTCTGCACATGGTGGATACCAGTGTTGTTGTGCACTGAAACTGCAGAGTATTCTCTTTGGCTTTCACTGGAGGCATTTACATTCTTAGGCTTCCTGGTTCTCTGGTTCAAGGCAATGTTTAAGAAAACAAAATCTGTGTAGCTTTTAAGACTAAGATAATGAGAATGGCCAATGAAGTGGCCTCTGAGACAAGTCCTCTCTATTCTTCTTCCAAATAATACATTCTCTTTGTTTAAAGATTTTCAAAATTGCTTAATCT
The DNA here is from genome assembly GCF_000695765.1 of Mesitornis unicolor. Classification (NCBI taxonomy): domain Eukaryota; kingdom Metazoa; phylum Chordata; class Aves; order Mesitornithiformes; family Mesitornithidae; genus Mesitornis; species Mesitornis unicolor. Next base: position 11,397 of record NW_010156401.1, read on the forward strand.
TTCCTGTGGCATAATACTAAAGTGGGAGTTTAAAAGAAAGCCATTCAAAAAGGTTAAGAAAGTAGTACCACATTTTATTATACGTGAGAAAAATTTTGTTTTAGAATAGTAATTTGAGAGCATTTTATATTAAAACAGAGAAAAGATACAATTTCTGTCTTTGTAAAAACTGCATCAAGCTCTTTAAGCACTGAATGTTCTCGGAGAATTTTCAACATCCCAGCTGAGGAATACAACATAGTCCGTTGTAGGAATCAATCAGATATTCCTTCTCCACAGAGGAATTGCTAGGATTTGTTCTTGCCTTTTATAGGCTTTGTGATTCAGTCATTAAAGTCTTTTATTTTGCCATTCATCACAGAGGTATTCAAACAGGTTTTTTTATTCTCAGAAATGGGGGAGAGGGGGAAAGAAACACCAAATACTAAATTTTGGAGAGCTGGCATGGCTTTGTAGAGGTTTGAAAATGAAGTGCTTTATCCTAGAGAATTAGGTTAATTCTAGATGTGGTATCACAGACAGACCACGGCTTCAATTTCTGTGACTAAATGCAAAGAAAACAGCATTTCAGCAAAACCAGCCATCAACAAACCAGGGCAGTGATAGTGCTGGGAAATACCCCTGTGTAGACCAGAAAGTGTTTGAGTGGAGCATGGTATAGCCTTTTATAGCACCGTAAGCACTACTTAGAGCAAATAGATGGCAAAGCCACAAGAGGAGTCACCCTTGGTTAGTCCTGAGAGCTATGCACGATCTGGCATGCAATGTAACTACTGAAAAGCCTCTTAGTGCCTGTAATATGCTCGAGCATAACAGCACTGTAGGAATGAGAGTGCTGAAAAAAACCCCAAGCATTCAGTGTAATAACTTTTAACTTTAAGAAAGAGAATTCTGTAAATATAAGAAAGCAAGGTAAGAAGAAGGAAAAGCAGGAAAAAAAAGTGGTAGAATGCTTTTAAGAAGCTTGGATGCTACCTAAATGCTTCATAGCAGAGGTTCAGAGTCAATCAGTTGGAAAAAACTACAAAAATATTTCTTCCTCTCTTTTGGATGATACATTAATGAGGATTTTCCCAATGGTTTTCAGCAAAACTTAGTGGTTCTGGGACATTTCTTTTTCTCTGATCACATTTCAACCTATGCATCATTTGCTGCTGTTAAATATTGATCACTGGTGCATATGGATCAGTGCTGATACATTTTCATCATGACTGGTACTGATTATCTCTATGGACCTGGACCAATTCCCTCCTCTGAATGACTCCAACATCTCCTGGAGAGTTCTGAATATTGCTCAGGCACTCAGAGGTTTTTCTGACCTCTAGAACAACTTGGTCCAAAGCTCCAGCTCCAGACATGTCCCAACTTGGAAGGGTTCACAGTCAAAACCTAGACCTAAATTTCACTGCTTGTGCTTCCATCCCCTGCTCTTACTGGCCCTGGGAGCTGGAGAGCCCTGCAGCCATTCCCATCTTGCTGCTCACGTAGGTGGGGGTGGGCACAGCCCCACCTGGACCACAGGTGTGAATGTTGTGGGCATGTCGTGGAGACTCCGTGCTCCAGCAGCTGGCCAGAGTGAGGATTTTAACACTTCCTGAGCTCCTGCATGGCCATCCATGCTTTCACACTTGTACACACAAGACTGGGCTCTCCTGTGAGAAGGTAATGGGACTTTGAGTTGGTGGGACATGGCTGTGAAAATGTTGATTGCACTGATATTGAGGTAGAGCATCTCCACAAAGCTGGACAAGTTCTGGATTTACATGTGATTTTACGTTCTGGTCAGGGAAGGTGTGCACAACTTCATCTGCTGTCTTGGTGTAAACCCAGGGTAATGCTGCTAGGGATGGGGAAAAACAACCAAATCAACAGAAGGTAAGTGAGTTTGGTGCCCACAGAACCAGTAGAAGAAAGGCAATTGATTACCTTGTTCTGAAGAGTTCTTGAACCTCTGAGTGACACTAGCAGTCTCTAGGAGCCATACCCTCCCAGAGAGGCTCTCCATACAGTGAAGAGGGCACTGCCTGTACTGGGTGTGCAGCAGGTTTGAGGTCTTTTCAAAGTGCAAAGGCCTATTTATGTTATTTCTTTCTTGGTAAAGACAAATTCAGAAGTCAGACAGACACCAACCAGGAAACTGTGATAGCTTAAGCCTAAAATCATACTAGGTTTTACTAATACAGAAGAATGTGTTGGTGCTTATATATGGATATACCATAATTTTGCAGGTAATCGAAGTCAAAGCAGGCTGTGCTAGGTTAAGTAAAACAAAACTGTTGAGTGGAATAGCTGGGCTCCTGAGTCTAAGGCTGGGAGGAGGTCCAGGTGTGCCTGATTCCAGAGCTGGCAACTTGTGGTGCAAGACAGTCCAAAGTCCACAAGGCACACAGCTGGATCCACATGTGCTAACTTCTTACTGGCTGCTGGTCCTGCTGTTGGGAAGAGCATGTGGATGGCTGTCATCAGAACTGCACCTAAGGAAAGCTCAAAAGGATGATGCCAGCTTGGCTTTTGTTGTTTTTTTTCTTTTTTTTTTTTTTTCCCCGATCACTCAGCTGCACTGAAGCCCGACGCCTCTGGTAGCCAGTGGTGGAGCAGTGAGGAGCTGGTTTTGTTGCTGCGCTTTTACGGGAGAAGCCTGGCTGCATTAACTCTTACAAAAACAAGCACCCAGACAACTCGAACAAAACCCAGTGATGGAGGTCAGCTCCACAGAAGCCAGCAGCAGCTCCCAGGGAGGCACCGGCTGGCTGGATCTTACCCTTGTCACCTGCACTGAAACGGTGACTTTCACTGAGGTGGTGGCAGAAGAGGAGTGGGGATCCTTTTACTATTCTTTTAAGGTATTCTTTTAAGGTGTGCATTACTTTTCTCACATGTTTGCGGCTTTCATGCATTTTCAGCACCTCTGTTAGGAGGCAACTAAGATTATTGAACTTTTTTGCCCAGATATTTGTGTTTTTTACCCTTGCAAAGACAGCGGACAGGACATGTGAGGCATTTACTAAAAAAATAGTTGTAGGAATTGGAGTTCAGACTTTCAGGTCTTAGCCTATTATATGCACTTCCAAGAGGGGACAGTACTGTTTTCTATAGAGATTTTGTAATTATACATGCAACTTTAATAAAAAGATTGTATTAGTTTAACATATCTTTTTTGTAATTTCTTATACTCATCATCTTGACAATATGGGATTTCTTTTTAATTGTCCAGCTTGAGAGGATTTTTTGTTGCTTTTTTTTTTTTTAATCATGAGAGACAGGCTCTAATTAGTTGGTTTGTTTATTTGTTTTTAACTTGAATGGGGGATGCAGTGTCTCTTGAAGGCTGTTGTTAAGAACGATGTACCACTTGAATAATTCAGCAGTGAATGCTGTCGGATGGCTTGGGAAGCTTATTCATTCATCTCCCCAAACAGCCATCACCCTTGCAATATGTGAATGTAGGAAAAAGAGACTGAAATTAATCTTTCCTTCATATTCCTGTGCCTGTTGTCACTGTTTAATTTCATGCTGCATACTGTGTGTCACTTTACTGTTGTGGCATGTTGTACAAGTTAAGTTCAAGGTATTAAGAAGTTTGACAAGGAGTACCCTGCCATTCCTCCTGAAGCTTGGGACCAAAGAGATCACTTTCAGCTGGAATGATACAGGCACTCCCATCCTTTGACAATATATTGGGTAAAAGGGGATATGTTCACAGGCAATTTTGATTTCTGTGAGACTGCTAGTACTCTGAAACAATGCCAGTGGAATCAGTGGAATTGCAACAGGTTTCCACCCCTGTTGAGGAAAAAAACCTTGATCTGTAGTTCTGCTATTAGTTAATGAGGGTCTCTTTAAATCTGCTACTGCTATGTTTTTTTTTCTTGATCAGACCATACTTTCTTATCTGGGAGTTCGAGGATGAAAATCTTTGTAATCTCTTTTTTTTTGTTTCTCTCCATGTTAGACTTCTAAAATGCTCTTGAAAAAAAGCAGGAGTGCCAAGCAAAATATTTTTAACAACCTTCTCTTTATCTCCTTTCTTCTCTCCACGCTTAGGACTGTAAATCTGAACAATGTCATTGGAGCAGTATTTTATAATGGTAGAAGTGACAATTAATTTCATTATTAGAAAGTCCTCAGGCAGAAAAATGCTCCTTAATAGGAGAGATTGTTTAAATTACAGTAATTAGGAATCCGTGGATAGTCATGCTTGCTTGTCCATTGCTAAAGGAAACTGGATTCTCTTAGCTGAGAGCTTCTCATTAGACTTGCACTTCTCTGTTGGATGTCTAGCTCTGGCATATAAAGCGTGAACTTCGCAAGGAGGTTCACTGATTTCAGATCAATTACTAGCTGTTGATAGGCATGGAAATGTTTGGACTGTGGAGATAAGTGACAGCTGGTGCTGCAGCAGGAAAAGAGGGATAAAGCATCTGCTCTGATGATGATGATGATGGTGCAGGGAAGACAGGGCTCCCTGCCAGCAATTTCAGCTCTCTCTGTAAAAGCTCACATGTGGAAGGTGGTGCTGATACCTGCTGACTTGGCTGGCTCTCCATCAGTGCTGCCTATGTTGTGGCTTTGTCCTTGCCCCTTCCAGCAAGCTGAGCAGCATCTCCTTCCTCTTCACAAGACTCTGGTTAAGCAGCTAAAGCAATAAAAGGTTCAGCTTGGAATAGGCTGAGTGGATTAAAAACCAGCGCTCAGTGCTCACAATGTAGCTACAAATGGGGTTTTGGCTTTTTAGTGGGATTTTCAAACACATTGTAGCCTGTGGCTGACAGTAAAGGTGGGCTGGATCAGTGGCTGCTCTGGTGACTCCAGAGTCTGTGCCAGGATGCAGAATTCCAGCACAGGGCACACGAGCTTATTCTGCTTTGGAACTGCAGGTGTTACCTGTCTTACCAAAGCATTATCTGAAACTATTATAATGATAATATAATGAAAACATTATCTGAGCCAATAAAAGGAGATGATGGAGTGACACTCACCCAGTACCTGGAGCAGTTCCTGTGTTAATGACTTTTTAATGATTTTACCCAATGACTACAGGAGCATGTGCTCAATTCTTCTTTTCCTCCCATGCTTCAGAAGGAGAGCTTCTATCCACCTAAGGTAGTTTCCATGTTATACTGTGGTGGCAATGTGGCAAAAGTAAAATTAAGCAACTTAGATCGTTTCAGTTCCAAAAAAGACCTGCTACAGGGTGAGCTGTGAGTGCTTCCCAGCTCTCCCTTTCAGAAGCATTTGAGTTTCTGTCTATTCCTCTTCAGAGTTTAACAATTAAATCCTGCACCACTTTAGATTAGAAAGCATTTTGCCAGTTCAAATAGAGTTCCTATTATTCTCTTTCTTTCTCTTTCTTTCTTTCTTTCTTTCTTTCTTTCTTTCTTTCTTTCTTTCTTTCTTTCTTTCTTTCTTTCTCTTTCTTTCTTTCTTTCTTTCTTTCTCTTTCTTTCTTTCTTTCTTTCTTTCTCTTTCTTTCTTTCTTTCTTTCTTTCTCTTTCTTTCTTTCTTTCTTTCTTTCTCTTTCTTTCTTTCTTTCTTTCTTTCTCTTTCTTTCTTTCTTTCTTTCTTTCTCCCTTTCTTCCTTTCTTTCTCTCTCTTCTCTTCTCTTCTCTTCTCTTCTCTTCTCTTCTCTTCTCTTCTCTTCTCTTCTCTATGAAGCATTTCATCCACTTGGGGATTTGCACATTTCCTTTCTGGTAGTCATTACCATAGCTCCTTGGCTGGCCGCTATTGCCCACAAAGTCTGCTCTGGGGCCATGGCCATGTGTGCTAACTAGGCTGGCTCTTGGGGCAGAGAATCACAGCCTTTGGGGTAGAATTGGGTGCACCCACACAGCACACAGTATGGAAGATGAGCTGTTGATGCTTCACATGTCAAAGGCACTGACTCATCCTACATTCAGGTCTTGCTGCTGTGTTATGGCAAAAGATTCCTGAAAGCCCAGACCGTATTTCTTCTCAGATGCCTTTACATGAGATATTCAGGTAGCTCACTGTCTTAAACCGCAAGCATCAGAAGTTCTGTTGGCTGTGTCAGCACCAAATTCAGAACAGATGTGCAAATTGGTATTAATTACAGCTCCAACCTCCGAGGCCAAAGGAGACTTCATTACATCCCTTTACAATCTCCCCCATACACTTTTAATCTGTCTGTAAAAGGGCTCTGGGAAACCCGAAACCAGAAACCTGCCTGGAGACCCTGAGGAAAGCCAAAATCTCAGAATAGGGTCACTCCAGTTATACACAGGGCTAGGAGTCTTCATCAAGGCTGGAGGAAGCACTGCCTCTTGCCAGACCCTCAACAGCACCTAAGCTTCCCTTGTTATCAGAGAGGGTCCAGTAAGGCTCATCTCTTTTCTGTCTACTGAGAAATGGGACGCTCCGCTTCTATGCAACAGAGTAAAGGCTGAAGCACTCAAAAGGAGAAAAGTGCCATCCACTGTTCCTTTCTTTATGTAACTGTGTTCCCACCATCATCTCCTGCCTCCTGAGAGAGTGCGCTGAGTTCCATCATCTAGTACATTTTCTTATTTTGCTTTCTGTTGTGTAGACCTGAGCCTTCATCCATGCAGAGGGACACAAAGGTTTTGTTGTGTCCACCCAAGGTTGTTTGGGAGCCCTGATCTCTCCTCTGACAGGTGGGAACCCCAGCCACTGCTGCACATGTTGATGACCCCTTCCCTCTGGCCCCATGAGTACTGGTCCCTGTGCCATGCAGCATCGCCACAGCAGTGATGCTGAAGTGTTAGAGCTCTCAGGAGAAACAAAGTGCGCATCAACTCCACCACTAATGTCTTTATATATATAATCTAAATTCCCATTTTGTTTCAGGAAGGACTGTTTAACTCTCTGCCTATGATTGTCCTCTACCCGCTCTGTAGCATTCCCTGCACCTGCATGCTTTAGCCCAAGATATTAAACAGGACTGCATAGCCATGGCAAATGGCACAAAGCACAAATCTAAGGGCATGTGCTACTTGTTCATGGAGCCTAATGCTCTTGACAAAGGTCAAGGCTTACCATCTCCAGCAAAGAGCTGAGGAGACCAGCATGTGGAGAGGTTTGCATAGACTTATTTTGTAGGGCTATCAGGTCACAAGGTGTCCTCAGAGCCTGTTTAAGTCAGAATCTGTTGTCTCTATAATTTCATCCAAAGGCAGGAGCCTCTTTGTCTCCTGGGAAGCATGCGCCTATGTTATTGCTCATTCTGATTTTCAAGCAAACCTCACAGAGCATCCCATCATTGAATACATAATAGAAAAATAATAATGGGTGGTGTCAAATTTCTGGAGTATTCTCTACAAATGCTATCATGCATTTTAGAAAAATAGGCATATCAAATAATTCGTAAGTAACTTCGCAATCTTTCAGTGGGGGGAGAGGAGGAGAATTAAGTCTACACAAATACAGTGTCAGGAACTCCTGAACACAGCATCTGCAATATGCTGTAATGACACTTGCTATTCCTGAGATGCTGCACTGAGGATGTAATAGGTGATCTCCTTGTGAAACAAATCTGCAGTGCTGTTGGACAGGCTGGCTTCATCTAGTAGCTGAAATGCAACACAGAAGTGGTCTGGCTGTATGATAGCTCAACTGGGGGTAGCTGTGAGCCAACTGATTTGGGCAACCCTGATACTTCTGACTCAGTGGTCCACACAGGGTTTGCATCTGCCTGCCTCTCCTCTACAAATATGCCTAGAAAGTATTCATTCCTCCAGGTTTTTTCAGTTGTTTTAATTGTACAGATTAAGCATACTTAATAATTTTATACTTCTTTCGATTAAGAAAAAAACAGCATTTCAGAGCTTTTAATAGAGCTATTAAAATGATACAATTATGGATGGACCAATGAGTCTTGATATGATCTCTTCATATTGAAAATGCTCTAGGAAAAAATAGATAAGTACACCATGAAAAATGTATCTTTCCCGATGACACGAAAATCAGGTGTAATCTGCCTGTGTACTTCTGTGGAAGTTTCCTAGGGTGCAATGGGTAAAATTCCTGCAATAACTGCACAGCACTATCCCCGTTTAGTATTCATCTGGTACCAAAACACAGCAGAATGGCAAATGTGGACTCTCTCCTAGTAAAATTGAATTGTTACCATTTGTTAGTGACTGAAAATCTTTCCCTCTATCCCAGTCACACCTGGGTCACACAATTTTGGGACAGTGTAGGGGGGGTGGTTTGTTTAGCTCTTATTTGAGCTTGGAAAGATCACAGCAATTCACATGTATTAAACATTGTGCACTGAAAGGACCCTGCCTCACCCATAATGGTGAAGTCAGATCTAAGAAATACATTTTTTTAAAATTGGGGATTCACAAAAAAGACAGATACAGTTATTGCTAGATTTTTAAAAAAAAAAGTAATCTTAATAACATAATTACTCCTTTCCATAAGAAAGTGTCCTGATTTAATCAATAGGTCTACTCATCTTGTCTTTTCCCCTAAGTCTAAAAGTGAGAAAATACAGATTTTTTTTTCCTTTATGTAACACATTAACACTCACAGACTAGGAATAGACAGAAGCTCATGCAAAACTGCTTCTCAAGTTCAGCAGAACAGGAAACATCAGCTCAGGTCCCTTTCAGCTGTGCTCTTCTTCCAACCATAATGTCCCATGGAGAAGTGACTGTTGCCAGCACCTCTGATGTGTTGTGAAGGCTTCGTATGGCAACATACCCCAGGATCACCAGAATTACCTGTAGCCCTGTGCTAGGAGTATTACACAGTCAGCCTGTGAGAAATCACCTTGGTAAAGCAGCTGCTGTGCAGAAGGAGCTGTGGTAACTGTCAAACATGACCATTGCTGCTGAAATGGGGAAGCAGCAGTCCTGGGGGCAAACCTGAGGCTGCACTTGTACTTATGCAATTTGAATCAGGTTCCATTCTAGGCCAACTTATCAAAAAACCCAACTCCTAGGGGGCTTGTTGCCTGGCCAAATGTGTTTCTCTCAAATGGAGTCATAATGGGAGCACCCTCAAAGGCAAAATATAAAACATAGCTTTGAACTTTCTCTTTTCTCAGTCTTTCTTATCTTCATCCGTTTTCCCAGAGCTTTTCAGTGTGAAACAAATTGCTATCCCAGACTTTCCAGAAACATCTTATGTGAGCATTGTATAGTAATGTCTTCTCAGTTTTGCCTTGCTATATGGAAAACGTTCCTTCAAAACACACTTGTATTACAGGGATGGCCAGTACAATTTCTGCTCCTTGTGACAACTAGGGCATAAGATTTCAGTGATCTGCCCAGTTGTTAGCATGTTTCTTACTTAGTGAGACAGTGTCTATCTGCAAATAAATTAAGAGTGATCCAGCCATTTTTGCAGCTTTTCTTCCTCCCCAAATATTTCTTCCTTTTATTAATATATATTTCTTGAGCATTAGAAGATGGTTTGAATCAATCACCTAAACTTTCACATTCATGTGCCTAACATTTACTGTATGAAGCTTTCTTCTAGAGTAAATATTCCTACCACTGTCCCTCTTTAAGTAAGATATTTTGTGCCTTTTACTTGGTTCTCTCTTGACAGTCAGAACTGCTATCTACAACTACAGTATGTGTAACACACCTAGAGCTTATCTGCAAACAGATTTCTGTTGGTTTTTTTTACACACCCCAACTTGTGTTGAAAGATTCAATGCAAGAAGTATGGGTGCTTCCAGTTGGCACTTTATCCAAGTTTGTTCTTTTTTATGTAGTAAAGAACCTTTATTTTGTAGTTGGTAAAACCAACAACTGTCATGATCTCTTTAGTGGCATCACACTTTACTTCTGACAGCTCATTGTTTAAGCTGGTCACACCCTGGCAGAAATTCTTCATCTCAGCCTTTCACGTATGCATAAGACAAATGCCACTTCGTGCTTTTTCCTAAGACTAGTATGTTTGTGTCATTCCAATACCAGCAGCCTTCACATCCATACTCTTGACTTGCCGGGTGGATTTTAGTTTATATAAAGACTCCACAAAGATCTGAGCTGTTCATGCTTCTATGATACAATAAATAATATAACTTGTGCAAAGCACTCATCTGTTTACATCTGTGTAAGTACCTTTCAGTTTTAAGTAGATTCCTTAAGAAAATAGGTCTTATGCATACCTGTGCATGCATAATAATTCAGGTAGGGAAGGACTTCTGGAGGTCACCTGTGCCAACCACTTGAAAGCAAATTCAAACTATGTCAGATTACTCAGGACAGTATCTACTCACATTTTTAATATCTCCAGGGATGGAGATGCTGCAGTCTCTCTAAGCTCTCATCCCAGTCTTTGACCACCCTCATGATGAACATTATTTTTCCTAAAATCTAATGTTGTGGAATGTTACAACTCTTATTCGTGGACTCTTGTCTTTTCCTTCTGCACTTTTGAGAAGCACTTGGCTCCATTTTCTCTGCACCCTCCTGTTAGACAATAGTAGCCAGCAGTTAGACCCTACAAGGCTCCTCTAGGGTTTCTGCTGTGGAGGACTCTGGCAGTTTTACAAAATTGTTTGGCTTGCTCCATGATTACGTCTCTCTTACAATCTCAGTTGCTGTAATAGGCTACACTAGAAACATAATTTTTAAAATATACCAAGGAATAGGAAGGCACCAGTTCAGTAAGGACATGAATTCACTATAGGCCATCTCTCTTCACATTAAGAGGCCAGCCATCAGGAATGGAGTACCTCTCCCTCTTCTTTTTTGTTTATTTGCTCATTCTTTACTTGGCAACCTATTTTTCCCAGTCTGTCTCCCAACTAGCCTCAGCAGCTAGAACAAAACTGTTTCACGTTGGGTTCTCATTCAAATACAAGCAAGTTTTGCCCATTGTAGCTGAACCTCTCCTTCTATTAGGCAACTGCTCTGATACCAGTCAAAGGCTTCTGCACCTCAAGATGTGAGCAATAACACCTCCACTGGGACGGTATCAGGTATTCCCTATTCCACAGCCACAGCTGGTGTCCCCTAACAGAGGGGATACAAACCCTGATAAATGGGTGAGCAAGGAAGTTAGTTGGGGAGAAGCAGAAGGACAGACGGCATCATGGCACCAAAACTTTTTGCAGTGGCTCTGGAAGGTTTTAACTACAGTCTTGATTAAAGCTGCTCACAAGGATGATCTTTATCTAAAATAGAAAGAAGAATACACCTCTTGCTAGACTTATCACAGCCTATGGATTCAAAAATTTTGTTAGAGTCAAAATAACAAGCCTCTTCCACAAGCAAAGGAAAATGCAGACAATCTTCAGGCAGATTTTCTGGCTTACATGAAGAGGTTCACTTCATTGACTAAAACTGGTTTTAATATTAAAGCAAATCAGCAAAACATGAATATGCGCTCCAGATGTCAAGCACTTCCATGCTCCAAACACAGCAGTCTTGCAGAATAGCAGCACAGGTGATGGTTGTACTCAAGCCAAGGAAATCCTCTTGGCTTCGATTTGTTCTGTGACCTTAATAAAGTCACTAGCACCTTTAGTTTTTCTAATCTAAAAGGACTGATGTATTACACGAGTCTCTCTCATGGCACTCTCATATAATGTAGTTAGCAATGCTCATTCCAAAAGCAGCCCTTGCCAAATGCTTCTACACAGGGGTCTGGGAGATGTTAAATCTTTCTTCTTATCCAGAATACCTCTGGTGCAACATGTTATTAAACAATGTTTTCTGCAGATCACATTGCTGAGGGTTGTTACCAAAAGAGGATTTTTACTTGATGAACAAACAAGACTTGAAATGAAACACCTGTATGTCTAAGCAACCTTAAGGCAATAAATAAAACAAAATTATAGAAATGCAGTTGGAATGATGTTCAAGGATCAATGAGCTATCTCTCTAATCTAATAGCTATTTTAAAGACCTTCACAAATGGAGATTCCACTGACTCAATCAATCTCTTTATATATGGTGTATTTTTAAGTCAATTTTTTAAAATGAGCAACCTGAAATCTCTGATGTAGTTTTGATTCACTGATTTTTGGCCAGTCTACAGTGGATCTGATAAAAAGGTTATTCCTTTCCTTTTTTACGTCAGTCTTTTTGTGTCTTCAAGGCTGTCTTCATATTTTCCTGCAGTTTGCTTTTTGCTAGATTAACCAACTTAATTCATTCAGTCTTTTTGTCTGTCCATGTCCTGTCAACCCGTTGCTCTGTGTCTCTCTTGAAGCATGGCATCTAGGAGTGGGCATAGTGCAGCTGTTGGGTACAGTGGAAGGATTATAGCAGAGGCACATGAGAGTAGTGTGGAGGTCCCATAATGGTGGTTGTTGGTCTCGTGGTAGGGGGACATTATTAAATCATGTTCCACTCGTGGGGCACTTCATGTGCTGCATGCAGGGGGGGATGTTTTGAATGCTCCCCCAACCTGATGAGATTACACCCATTGCATTGTACAGTCCTGCACTTCTCCTTTGTTGAACAGCATCCTGGTGTTTTTTTTCCAGTGCATGTTTCCAATTTATCAAGATCTCTTTGAATTCTAATCCTAGCCTCCATGAAGGCCTTTATCGCGGTGGGCATCCCATTAATAACCACAGAAGTTCTCATTCTCCAAGCTAACACAGACTGAGAGAGGCTGTAGTGATTTAAGTTGCCTATTGTTATAGGTCCTTAATCCCCGGGAATGAGAGCTTTTTCTCTTCTCTCTAAATGGCAGATACCACAAATAGATTAATAGAAACTTTGGCTTTATTTCTTTGTCTATGGCTTTTCAAACTTTCCTCTCTTATATTCAGCTTTTGCACCTTTTAGGTTAACTTTGTACTGGGGTTTAATTGTATATTTCTGTAGAGGCTTAGCCTAAAATTGCTTAACTGTTAAGCACTGCTTTTTAACTTGGCAGGAGGGGATTTAAACTGACCATATGTGCTGTTCCCCTATGGTGGGGAAACACTCCCCTAACAGTCTCCATTGCTCCATAGCTATTTTTTCTGCAGGAATTGTAAGAAGGTTTGAGTGTCAGATCCTAAGAATTTCTTTCAAGAAAGTACTTTCCTGATTTTATACTAGAGAAAATGGGAACAAACATTGCCCCTCGGTTTTCTTTATGTATGAGATATCTTTTCCAAAATGGAAAAGACAAACCAAGCCCTGAGGAGAACCCACTGATTTCAAGGGAGAAAGTGATGTGAAATCTTACCTTTTAAAATTTTTATTACCTTCCAAAAAGACACTGCCTTCCAATTCTTGTACAAAGCAAAGCATCTCCATAAAAATAGTGCCAACATATTTCTGCCACACACTTCGAAGGGAATTTGTTTCCAAGAAATTCAAGAGATTTGCAGACACCCAAAAAAGGTGCAGGTTTTTTTGTCTAAAAGCTAAGCATCCAGCCCACACAAGTTGTCTTATCTAGGCCACTCTATAATCAGTAGAGACAGGCCATCCCAAGGTAGGTGAGATGAATGGTGACTCATTTCTCAGATACTGCTATTATCTAAACCACACTATGACATTTTAGAGTACTGGTATCTCTTTAAAGCTTTAGTTAGGTAAGATGACCCAAACAGTAGATTTTGTTGGCAGAAGTTACCATGTTGGGAAAAGTGAAACCATCTAAACACAGACTTCACTGCCTGCTTAAGATAATCTCTGGGTTCAGGCACAGAGCACAGCCTTAAGTTGCTCATACACCAAGTCTTGCCTTTCCTGCATACCCACATAGCCCACAGAGCAGGATGGCTGGAGTAAAGCTGAAGCTGGTTCCCATGAGTGACTCTCCAGTAGAGGAGGTGACTATAACTGCTGGCCAGGAGCCATGCTGCTAAGAACTGAGGACACCCTAGAGCTCATGGCAAAGCAAAAAGCTCCTTACCCCTGCTCCCTTCCTGCCATTTCATCTTCCCTCACACACTCAGACCTGAGCCATTTTGTCTTTGTGGGCAGCAGGAGCCCAGGTGCCTGCTCATCCATGACAAAGTCATGGCTTAGTGGCTGCCAAATACTTTTAATAAGTGCTCTCCCCTTGTGCTCCACCATCAGCTTAGTCAGGTAGGCACGGGTCTCACTGACAGTATCCTTCCCTCTACCTGCTTAGGACAGTGCCTTGGGGTCACTTCTGTAGGACCAACAACTGGGATCCCTCTTCAGCTGCAACCCTTAACTGTATCCTTCATTTTCTACTACCTCTCACATTATGGGTTTTGTTTCAGGAACTGGAAGATCTCAAACAACTGCATTGACATAACCCAAAATTCATCTGAGTTGCTAGGATGTGAATCCAGGCAACCAATGCATCTGAAGCATTGGAAAGCCACAGGAAGGCAGAGCGGGGGGGCGATGGTTCTGCATTTCGTTCATACAGACTGTCTCCTCCTGAAACATCAAAGGCAGGGGTCTGCCTGGGAGCAGCAGGCTCTGGGAGAGGAAACCCTTATGGAAACTGGGTTTATCTTTATAACTACCAATTCTGCTGAGCCATATATGTATATTTTACTCTCTTCAACTCCAATAATAATGGAGTATTTATGAGTACGCCAAATAATAATTATTGCTCCTGGATATGTTAGGACTTTTCTTCTTCTGAGCTCCCCTGCTCTACACCCTTCAAATCTAACTGTTTGAAAAATCCCTCTCTTCTACTTATCTTTGCAGAAGAGCAGCAGACCATCTTTCTCCATACCACTACATACAGCTTTACACAGGTAAAGCTTCACTTTTATAAGTGAAAATTTTTCAGAAGCACAGACTATTTTCTCCAAGCTGACTCCATGCTCACCAGACTTGGTGCTTCTCAGGCTCAGGGCTGTTTGCTATGGAGAAAACAGAAACTTCACACTCTCACATGGTGAGGGGAAACCCACAGAGTGGCTACTTAAAAACAACTATCCTGCATCTAGAGAGGATCAAATGGCTTTGGTAGGCCAAAAGAAGGGAGAAGATCGATCACAAAACAAGCATATGCGGACACGTATTTTCTTGCAGCCAGAGGATCCTGATGCTTTGAAAGTGCAAATAACATTTTTCCTTACTTTTTTTTCCTATGTACACACTACCACTAGGGGACGTTTTGTCATCATGTATCGCTTGCTACACAATTTTACTTTTCCTTACAGCGGGTCACACTTTCTTTTCAATCTTGGTGCACATCTAGATCATTGAGTGGATGTCTGAATTTCTTAGGGCTTGTGGATGGCCCCGACTCGCTGGAGCTGGGAAGGAGAGTAGTATTCATTTCCCCCATTTCTCCAAAGGAGCCCATCTATCAATATTCCTTACAAAGTGAGGCAGCTGGTTATTTCACAGCTTGCTGGAGCAACACAAGAAAACTCAGAGCTGTCTCTCATTTTACCATTAAGTGCCGAACACAGACGCTGCTAGTGGTTTTGTGAAGATAGAGGTAATATACAGCCACTGCAAATCAAACTGGAATGAACATCACCAGCAGTGATGCATGCTAAGTATTTTCTGAAAAAACAATAATATATTTTAGAATAAATAATTAGAAATCAATTCACAGAACTAAAATTTTACTCCTTTTTTCCATTCTCATCTCATTTGTCCTAGGACAACAGACTGCCTTAATCTAAGTCACTACCGACCCACCTACCAATACGCTTTTTTTCCTTCTCTCCAATGCAGACAGAGCAGCTGGTGACTCTTTGGATTCTCTTTATTGTCACAATTGCTGGAAATGCCATCGTGCTCTTCTCTACCTGGAGGAGGAAGCGGAAATCCAGAATGACCTTCTTTGTTACACAGTTGGCAATCACAGGTAGTACATGGGAGGGGAAAGTGCATCTGAACTGCCCAGGAATCAGCATTGAAATGACAAATAAGAAAGTGCAAGTTGAGTGATGGAGAATCCAGTTGCCACCTAATGTCCAGCTGCAGCTTGCCATAAGACAGATGGATGGCTGCTTATCTTAGGGCTCAGTCTGCCTCTCATCCAAAAAGATGTTGCTAGATGTAGTAGTGTCTGTGTCAGATGCAGCAGCTGCAACTCATTGATTTCACTGAATTTTATCTTCCAGTTTGAATTTGCATCCACATTTCCGAGAAGTTATGTCCCCAGCTGTTGTCATGGAACTGTTTAAATTACACTAGTTTCAGATTAATCTCTTGTGTTGTTCTGCTAAAACCCTTTCTACTTCATAACAGTATTGCTCCATCAATTACGTTCTTACACTGAAGAGTGAAATAACTTCATATTGTCTGGTTTAACTAAGTAAGGGCAATATAAAAATGTAAATGTGGAGACAAATGCATTTGGTTAATTTTTTGTGAATGGAGAAAAGAGTACTGATCCAGGAACGTTGTTTTTAAGCAGAATTGAAAAAGTACAGAAACCCGGTTTGTAAAAAAGTTAATGTCTCAGTAACTAGGAATGGAAACAAGAGGATAAGCAGCATATTGTTTCTCTGTGGCCTTGAATGGACTGCATTTGTGGAGTTTTAAGTTTCCCAGGGGAAAATATGTGCTGTTTCTATAACAATGTCCTGCTACTAATCCCTGCTTACATGACAGCTGTGTTGCATTGTTTGTGTACATAGGATATAGTTATATGCTTTATGTTGCTTTTTTTGTAAGATATGACAGGAATTACACCACTTTTCCACTAAAGAGGTATTTGATATGGGATTTCCCAGCAATATTGCATCCTCCTTTGATACCTGTTTTATCTCTGTTTAAGCTGGAAAAGCAAAGAACCACACTCCCCCATTTTCAACATGCATACTTGGCAAGTAAATGAATCTGCTCATGGTCTCGGCCATGGCTGTCCAGGAGCCTGTCTCGTTTGAAGAACTACTCTTAGTTTAAACTGTTAGACCATGGTGTATGAAGTCATGGAAAGGGACTGGCCTGTAACTGTAGGTGATGTAAGAATTATTGCAAGGTAAGAAGGTGAAAGTTTGGAGTCACTCTTTTTCTGAAGTGCTGATGGCTGATTTTCTTATTTGCCTGTGAGTCACCTATAATAAATGGTTTCACTTCTTATCTCAGTCGTGACTTTCATGTCATTTCCCTCGTGGGCCAGCAGTATTTTCCATCAGGTAAGACATATTGATACAGCCTCATAGCACAGTTTGGAAGCATCAGTCACAGATCAAGCGTTACAGTGTTCACAGGAGTTTCAAAATAGCCAGTCTCAGCTCAAAGAGCAACCAATCCCAGATGAATATATAGAAGATGGTGAAAGGTGGGCACCCAAGCAGTAGTACTGGCAAAGAGCAGAAGAGCAACCTCAGCCCCAGATGGACACTGTCCATTTTCTACCTACCATAATCAGCAAGCAGATTAACAGGGCAACCATCATGAGAAGTGTTTTGGAAGACAGGAGGGTGGAACATGACCCTGTGTATCCATCCAAGTAGGGCACCAGGCCTAGACTTGCTGCCCAGAGAAAAGGCACAGGTAATACATACACCAGCATTGTAATAGAAGATGAGCCCTAACAGAAAGAGCTCAACTAAACAGCAAAGTATCTCGTCCTAGTAAGAAAACAAATGTATTTACTGCAGCAGAGAAAGAACCAGCATAAGGACACAGGTGTCCAAGTCAAAGTAATAAAACAAGAAGCAGACAGAAGTGTCTGCACCAGGATAGCTCAGAAGGCTGGTCCACATGAGGTGTACTGCTGTTGTTGTGCTGGGTAAGGGCTTGGTGTTTTGCCGTTTTGGACACATAGGAAAGGCTGACTTTTTGAATTAGAATGGAGGTGGACAGAGAGCTGTTCATAGGGGTTCAAATACTATATATATGAAGGGAAGAGAAGGCATTGCAAGTGCAGTTTTGAGGGAGCTGGAATAATTAGTGGCAAAGACAACAAGGCAAATATCCCATTAGACGTGAGCTGCAAATAATGCTATATGACTGCCGTTACAACATTGACTGAGGTCCACATGTTCCATTTGCCGATTCTTCTGACCTGCCCTTCCCTGAAATAATCCCTGAATTAAAATCAGAGCTTCAAAGTGCCTGAGTTAACAGTTTGTTCCATTTCACGTAACAGAAATCCACATAGAAAACTCACTTGACATTCACATCTGCAATGTGAAAAGAAGTAACACCAGCTTGAACAGCAAGGCTCCTTTCAAGCAACGTTGACTTCTTTTTTTGTGATGCAGGAGTCAGAACTCTAATTTATCTTCCTGCACCAAGAGCTCCTGTCAGTATCTTGGCACAGAGAATTGACTTAATTCCTGAAATGGAGCCATTTTACTTTCTTATCTTCAAAAATACTAATAAGAACAAAGCAAGCTGGCAACAGTCATCATCCTTTCACAACAAGTTATGAGGTAGACACAGAACATTATGAAAACACTGGCTTGCCACATTGCTTTGGCGTGCCAGGCATATTTAAATCCTATCAACTAAAGTCTAATCTCCTAGCAAACAGTTTCTGCTTAGTCAATATTACTACTTCCATCTATTCTGGGATTCTTAAAATATTTAGTATTTCTACCCCAGTAGCAGAGAGAAGAATAATGGATATAGCTTTATCAATACAGACATTTCAAAGCCATTTAAAAACTTTCTGTCTATTGATCTGTGGCTCAATAGTTGAGTAGTGTCCTCAATTCTCTCATTGTCCCACTAGAGTGTATCAAAATGAAATGAAAATATAGCCCTCGTGTTAGAATAAACAAGGTATTCAAAGCAAATTGTGCATAATACATGAATAGGAAATGAGCACTGATGTTCTCCTTGACTGGTTGCCAAGCCAGATGCAGAAGAGAAGTAACTAACTGATTGAGGCTGCTTTCAACACCGCCGGAATTCAGTGGTTCAACCCACTCGGCAAATTCAGAGATAAGACTTGTAGTGATCTCTTACTATACCATAATTCAGCGTGGTGCTTGAGGCTGCAGGGATCTGTAGGAATGTGAGTAATCCTTTCAACTTCAGTGTGCTTAAAGATGTTTCTGAAGCCTGGATTCAGAATGTTTCATATTAAATGTATGCCTATACAATGTCTGTGTCAGTACCGCATTTAAGTCTGTGTTTAACTCTTAGCTCATGCATAAATCTCTTTGAAATTATCTGGGAATTAAGCACTAGGAAATCAGCTAAGAGTTAACAGCTGAGTTGAACAATAGTGCTAATCACTCAGCATCAGCTAATTTAACAAAGAATATTGCCATGTTTGCCTTGTGTTCAGACTTCTTTCAGGCATATTCCTTTTTTTTTGTAAAAATGTTTTTCTTAAAAACAAGCTCATCTGTGAAGAGTGAAACTCTAGGTTTCCTACAGATTTCAATCTCCAAGGCAATTTATTTTCTCAGAAAGTGTAAGCCCTGAAGATTACCCTGTAAGGAGGGTATTTCTAAACACTTTTTCTTGAATAGATTTCCTTTGAGTTTAGCACAAGTTTTGCTCATGACATAGCTATCTCTGCTGGCAGGAAACCTTCTGCATCTCCCCATGCCTGATGCCATTTCATGTCAGTTACAGAGTCTTAGTGTCTTTAAGATCTTTGCCTCTGACTGAATTCGCTGAGTGATTCAAGATGAAATAGCAGGATCTGAGAGATGGGTGAGTTCACAGGCACTATATCACGCCAGATATTTTCAAACAAAATATGGCTGGTTTTGGAAAAGATGGTTTGTCCACACATTTATATCCATTTAGATAACTTTACCCAGCTCTATCAAATGAAGTCTTTCTTAACGCCACTCTCAAAATGTAAAAGCAGTGGACATGAGCATATATAAAACATGATTATTTGAATAGCATTGAACAAGGAATGTTATTTATTGGCTAAAGAGTCCATTCAATAAAAACTGTTATTACTTGACCAATTCTAAAACCATTCAAGCAAAAGATTAAAAAACCTTGCTGAAAATTATTTTACTTCTCATTATTCTTCATCCAACTTCAACTACTACTGTCAGAGGAACATATTTAAGTTACTTTTAATAACTAAAAGTGCATAGACTATTGAGGTTTTTTTCTCCAACGTTAACACCTGGAAAGTTGGAACTGGAAATGTCATGACCTTTAGCTCTGTGAGTTTCTCTTTCTATTCCAACATTTAGCAGAAATCAGTACCTTAAGAAGTGATTTAGATTTTGTCCATTGTTAGGGGTAGAAATACATGTAGGCATTTTGTTGCCCAATTTTACGCTGTAGGCTGACAGGCTAGGTTGGAAATACATGCTTATTTAGGTGTTGCTGTGGTTGTAGTGAAGAAAGTCAAAAGAACATCAGCTACTTCTGTGGTAGCTTACATATGAAGAGAAAAACAAAAGATAACCTGTGAAAGTATTTAGCTACAATCTATATTGTGATGTGACTTGAGAATGACATTAAAAAGACAAGGAGGTATTTTGAAAAGTGTCTCTTTATATCAGTGCCACCTTCTTCAGTTGCTTCCAGAAAGCTGGACCACAGGACGTCTTGGTTGTTATGCAACTGCACTCATTTGGTTCAGTGTTTAGTAAAAAGCCAATACACTGAAAACTTTCTACAAAGGGTTTATGTGAATAAGCAAGTAGAAATGGGCCCTGCTAAAGCAAAGAGTATTTATTTTCTGTGCTGCTTCTGCACAGAGGGAGCATGATTGTAGGGTTAAAACCAACTGGGCTCAGTCACAGACTTCTGGGGTGGCTTTGATTAAGATGACTGAAGACAGAATCTGCCAACTAATCTGCTAGGTAAATGTACTAAATATGTACATCTAACTCTACTACCACCACAGCTAAACACAAACACATTAGACGTTGTCCTTTCTTTCTTCTTTTTACTTTTTTTTTTCTACACCAAAAACTACTGTTTCATGGACTGTGCCTGTCCTTCAGTATTTTTATTCCTTGTCTATATGACTTGAAGGAATGAAGATGACTTGTTACTCCCTGATCTGTACAAAAGCTTAATATAATAACACCATTATCAAAATTAACATGTAGAACAATATTAACAGGCAATTGTCTCTGTTCCAGCTTTTGATCTGGAAAATGGTACTTCTAACATTTCTGCACTTCAGAGAAATCATATATACGAATTCATCAGTTTTACAAGTACCTTAGACACCACAGTGATTATGAGGATTGGAAATTAATTGCATAGAGCCAATTAGCAGCTAACTCAGCAAGTCACCTTAATGGAGGTGGACTGTTGGCAGCCAAAGAGCCCATAGGGTTCTTAGTTTTACAGAGAAACTTGTACCTTGCCAGCTGGGTCTTGGCTGGAACCTGCCATCTGATTTACATGATTTCCCACCCAAGACATCGACCTAATGCAGAATGTTGAACTGAAATAGAGTTTATTTCAACAATTCCCAGAAATCTGTGGCTTTCTGCCCTTTCCACACCTCTATTTTCTGCTAATTTGTGGAAAGAAAATGAAGGCTGAGGAAAGGTGAAAGGCATCAATATCCTACCTACAGAAGAAGACTTGGAGGAAGTTACAATTGTACTGCAGAGTTCATTGATAAAAGTGGAAGAAGGATATCTGCATTTCTTATGTTCATTATGTCCTAAAACCTCTTGAAAGTGTAATTAATGTGTGGTAAAGAAAGAGTATCTGCTAATGGATCATCTGTATTCTACACTACATGTTCCCATCACTACTGAAAAGGATATGTCAACATTGAGAAGGAAGAGTGCCATTTGCTAATACTCCCTCAGACACAGACACTGAAATGTGCTGATGTGCCCACTGGCACCTAAATCCCCCAGTTTTGGAAGCAGCCTGTTTCCCAAACACCCATCTGGAAGTCCAACAATTCTGCATATTACCTGAGTGTGCACATCGCTTGAGAAACAGGGAAAGAAATAGATTGTATCCACCTTTCCTTTGCAGGCTAGAGAAAATACAACGTTTAGTATAACTGTTCACTTTGCATTCACAGAATAAATGAGAATCAATTTACCAAGAGCAGAAACGATCTCCAGGAGTAAACACGGCAATATTAACATTACTTTTTCAGTGCATCCCATGAAACTATGTCAGGTTCTCTGAACTGGGAGTGAATAAGAAAATTCATTTTATGGCTGCATTAGTTGCCTGGAGAAGAAGTATTTTCTATCCTGATTCTGTCAAGACTAATTCGGTAACTGGAAAACAACATGGGACTTACTTACTTTAAGTTAGGTATGTATTAGTGTACCCCAACAAAACTGAGACATAATGCAGGATAAGATAAACGTGGTCACGGCCTGCAATATCCTGTGGTACCATGTGGCAAACCAGGTTTTATATCCATTGTAATTTCTGGCAATTTAATTCCACTTAGCAGAAACTCGAATCCTTCCTTCGAACTTTAATTTAGATTTGAAGATGACTCGTAGCAGCCTAGATCGTAATAAGTAACTTGGACACTGACACTGTGTGTTTCCATTTTGATATTATGAATCATGTTTTACTATACCCTTAGATTTCTTATGTGAACAGCCATGAATATTTCTGTATGTCTATATATAACCATTCTTGTCTGTATACATGGTTAGTCAATGCAAGACTCAGTCCTTTCTGAGGAAAACAGAAAATATCCAATACATGCTTCCCTCTAAAAATGTATTTTCTCCAAAACCAAGCCAGAAATAGATGAGATAAAAAGTGCAATATCCTCAGAAGTCAGGCGAGGAAACCAAGAGTGAGTACTACCATCAAAAATGGGTGACAGAAGGAAGCTATATGCAAAGGAGGAGACATAGTCTTTTAGGGGGTGTCAGGACCTCTATTTCACAGTGTTTGGTCATACAGCCAAAGGAAAATGGTCATGGAAAACAAAGTAGATTTCATGCTTTAGAGGTGAAATCATGAAGCCAGATGTCTGACATGGAGAACTTGGCATTCTGAAAACACACTGCTCCAATCCAGTCTAGTATTGTAGGAAGAACAGTGAAACTGGGCATTAGCATACAAACATTCAGCCTAGTTACACAACTTCCTTGTGAGGTTTAATGTAAAAGAAACTGCTGGTGCAAAGTGAGCTCTCCTTGAAAAGGTAAAGTTATGCTCCCACAAGACTAGAGCTCTAAGAAAAAAGTAGCCTTGGAGAACTGGCAGTAAATGTGTGGTCTAAGGCAGCTGGATTGCCTTTGCCTCCTAGGTATGTGGGCAAGAGAATAGGAGTCAAGGACTTACACTAGGAGAGACAAAGAAACAGTGATGAAGATGAGGTCAATGCAGTAGCCAGAGAGTTTTATTCTAGAATATGGTACCGCAAAAAGCCAGCTGGTTAGTGCCCCACCAGGGAGCTCTTGCAGAGGTGGGACACTCTGAGAGTGTAGAAATGAGCTGTAGGTTTGCTCACAACTGTAGGTTGCTGACAACTATTTCTTCTGCTTTTGTTTCCAATTCCAAACTGAATTCAAAGTGGTTTTAACCAGCCTGGACCCAACTTTGTCCACTCTGTATTTCACCTAATGCTCTCATATTTTTAGATACCTTCTTAAGGGCTCACTGGAAAGCCCAGGACTTGACACAGTATTTGTGTTTGCTGTCACTCTATCCATCATAGCTCACTACAGTAGGAAACAGAGGCACTGGTATGAAAGTAAATAAAGCTGAAGTGCTGTGCCTATAACAGTAGAATGCAAAGTCCCTCCCATTAGTGGAAATATAATGAACTCTCCAAATTTGCTACTGGAAGCAAGAATGGTCATCCACTTAAAAACCCTGTAATGACTGTTATTCATATAGCCTACTTTAATCTTACAAACATAGGAACAAGATGTCTATGATTCATGCTTTGTAATTAATGCAATCACAACTCATTAGGCAGACATCCTTAAACCAGCATTTTTCAGCCTGTTGTTTCTGAGCAATGGTTTTCAGATTCCTTACAGGTAGCAAAAACCACTCTGCAGCATGGCTTCAAGCATAGAGCTGAGGTCCCCGCAGGCAAGGAGAAGTCAAGAAGAAAAAAATCTTCTCCTTTCCTATTTACTCAATGTACAGTATCTAAATACCGTACAAAATTGTTCTCGAAAGGAACAGTTCACGTGTTCATCATCCACAAGGTGCTCAGAGAGGGATTTTCAAAGTGCTTAGTGATAGGATCACCTAGGGCCCTAAGAATTTAGCAACAAAGATGAGATGCCATCATTTCATTTGCATCTCAATCACTATAACACTCTGAAGCCAGAGAAGGCTGAGGGTGACAGAGCACTGGAACAGGCTGCCCAGAGAGGTTGTGGAGTCTCCTTCTCTGGAGACATTCAAAACCCGCCTGGACGCCTTCCTGTGTAACCTCATCTAGGTGTTCCTGCTCCGGCAGGGGGATTGGACTAGATGATCTTTTGAGGTCCCTTCCAATCCCTAACGTTCTGTGATTCTGTGATTCTGTGAAATCTTTTTTAACTTTTATTTTGTGGAGCCACAATGTATTTTCAGTATGGGTGTGGATTCCTTTACAAAGAATTTGAGTCTTTTCTTACATAATCTTTAGGGACTTAATAGGCTTTAGTCCACAAAACCTCCTGCTTCTAAAGGAGACAACAACTCACTTCAGTACACCTATACATATCCAATACAATACACAATGATTTTTCCTTTGTAGTATACACACACATTTAAAATCACAACGAGGCATCAGACTTCTGTTCCTAAGTCATTCAGGATGCCTTTGAATGCTTTCCCTAAAGCTTAGCCCCCTGGACACTCCCACAATGGAAAAAATAATAGTAGTGGAACATTCTGTGATAATTCTATTTTCCAAAATCCACCCCAGATCACATGTTTTTGAACTAAGATGGAATCACTTGCTCTGTTGCTTTTCCTATGTAATAAGCCATTTCTGAAAGGATTAAAAAATGGTGGATGGACCTTAGATGCCCTATCTTTATATAAATGCACAGTCTCCTCATTTCAACAGACACACACATAGCCTAAACTTGATGCCACTTCCCCACCTATGGACTTCCACATAGGAGATCCACATTTACCATTTCTATTATTTTAAAAAGAGCTGTCATTGTTTCAGATCTTTGCATACAAATGCTTTCCCTGGCTAGACATCTGTGTGACTAAAATGAAAGCATTTCCTTTCAGCTGGTTTTTGCTAGCAGCTTTTTCCCTCCCTTTCACCTTCAATGTAATTTCTCTAACCCTGTGCTGAGACCTGCACTGTGCAGCTAAATTACTGAGCCATCAGCTCTGCTGATACCAGTAGGGTTATGTGGAGATCATAAAGATTTGGCTGGCTGATGACAGCACTTTTGAGGGCTGTAAGACAAAAATGTAGTCTGGGCATGTGTGCTGGAGTGTCCATGCAGTATCTAAAAGAAACAGCAAAAAGAACAATTAAATTCTAAGTAACTTTTCTCATTAACCTAGTGAAATGCTGAATTAGGCAAATGTCTTCAGACATCTTTCCTTTGCAGCTAGGCAGTTGAGTACTTTGGTGACAACCTACATTTGAAGGTCTTTGAGCCAGAGGGATTCTAATCTGTGACCTCCTTCATCTGACGAAGTTACTGTTATTTGCAGCATCACACCTTTCGCTTTATACAGCATCATTATTAGCAGGGAGGCTGCAGGGAAAATGCTCTGTTAGCTTCTTTGCCACATGTACAGAAGTAGGTCTAAAGAAAGCATATGGCTTGACATCAGTCCTGGGAAGCAGAATGGGCCATAACTGTCACAGAGATTATTGGATTAAGTTTCATGACTGCATTCTCACACACTGGGGGAGATTTTTTTTTAGGGATTATTCATGCCATCTATTTTAGGCACTGCACTGTAGGTATGTACGATACGAAGTCACTCTCCCTCTGCTCCATTTATAGCCAATAGAGGAAGACACTGAGCTGCCTTTAAGTTTCACTGACTTGTACAGAAGGATTCAATTCCTAATTTAGATCCCTAAAGTTGACTATAGAAATCCCTCCGGAGTTCATAAATCACCAAATACGTCAGGATTACTTTTCGTCTTTGACAACTAAGAACCTACTCTTCCACCTTCTCAATCAAACCTCAGAAGGCTGCAAATACCCACCCGATAATACAAGGTTTTACTGAGAAGGTACTTCTCAGTACTTTCTTTATTTATTTAAAGCGCAGCAAGGCATAGCAACATGTTACCTGATGGAAAATGCATGATGGTTTATTTTGCACTCAGCTCTGTTTCTAAAAGGCCATCTGGAATTTGTCCAAATTTTTCTGGGCTCTGCTCAAAAGAAAACTTATTCAAGTGGGGTCTGGACAAAAAGTCTAGCTTAAACAACAGATTCTATGCCAAACCTGTGCAGTAACACTATAGCGGCATGCTTAACCTTAAAAGAGAACCTTTGCAGCGACAGTAGCTGCTTTGCCCCACTGTGTTAGCAGAAAGAAAAACCTGAAATTACTGAAAGATGCCATGTGGATATGGATTCACTTTAGCAGTTTATTCTGTTTCTGCATGCGTTTAATACACACACACACGCACATTAAAAAAAAATTAAAAAAGCTTTGTCAATGTTGGACTGAGGTGGCTAAACTGCATAGTCCAAACTTTGAAATCCAAAAGAAACTTGCAAGTAAATAATATATTTCTCCACTCCTATTAAGTTAGGCAGGCAAGAAAGAAGGGTGAAGACTGCTTAACAAGAACAGGAATAATCAAAATGGGATGGAAATTACATCTGGACAAACCCCCAGACATTTCACTTCCAAGTCAGACTTTTTGCTACTTCTGCAGGAGCAGGGATAGCAGCACTGAAAAGAAGAAGCAGTTGGTTGATCACTCTGATTTCTTAGATTCAGAGGTTATTGATAACGAACAGAAGCAATTTTTCTTGCAAGAAGTTTGTCTTTTCATTGCAAACTAGCAAAAGAGAATGATAGACAAAATATTATCTGAACACAACAGAAGCCTGCAGACTAGAAGTGGGCAACAGGGAGTTTTCAACATAAGAAAACAGTTTGCTTTGAAGCCTAGGAACCTGAAGAAACATGACAAAAAGAAGTTTATTCCCTAAAGAAAAATCTGTATTTTATGTGTGTGTAAATATTTTTACAAAATCATTTATGATCTGAAGAAATAATATTAACAGCAAAAATCAGATCCCATCCACTGGATGTACCAGGACAGCTTTTTATCTGCTAGGTTTTTAGTATAACCTTAACTGTGGAAAATGGGTAGCATATCTGTACGTTTTAAGATGGTGTTGTTCCATGGATGGATATTTTCTAGTCTTGAATGGAAGAACTGATTTCTATCCATTTTCACTTTCCAGCTTATCTAGACAGGCAGAAAACAAGGAACTGATGCCACATGTGGAAGGAATAGAGAGTCTTCTTAGAAAATGTCCTTCCCATGCTACAGAGATAGTGATTGCGTAAACACTGGTTTTCTAATGTGCTATGGGATTGCTGGAGTTACTATTACGTTACTACTAAGACCCTGAAAAAAATTTTAAGTTGTATTAAATACTGTACTTTCATTTGCTTCTTAAGAAATTGTCTCTCCAGTGATATGTCAGCTGAAATACAAGAAATGTCATTTGTTGCTTGGTCTTCTTTGTTTTAATGAAACACAAAATATTTAAAAATCAAGGGGACATTCTCTCTTATTTAAAGTCTTTACTCAAGAACTTCAGGCCCTCTTAAAGGGCTGAAAATCAAAAGTATTTTTTTCTGTCAACCCTAGCATGGAATCCAGCATCCCCACTTCTGAGGCCAGCTTTGTACATAACCCTGGGAAAGTGAGGGTTGTTCAGTGTTTTGTTCGTCTCTCTAAAAGGAGGATACCATGTCACCTCTTCCACCTTTCATTGACAGAATCAATTTAAGTTTGGGTTCCTAGAATTCCCTGACAGAAGCACAGGCACACAGCAAGCCTAACAGATTTTAAATACTGGGCTTGTTAGATGAATTTGGACTAAGCCTCACAGTGCTGGCTGCATGGGACCTGTAGAAGACTCTGCTACAGCACTGATTCACTTGTGCAATATATGCATTTTCAATCTCTGATGATCTTCTCTGGTGAGTTTTAACAGCTCTTTGACACAAAGAAATTTATTTGCTGTTTCATAGGGAGTTTGAGTATCACAGAGTTATTAGTGGCAAATCTCACTGTTCTAAGTCAGAAACTCTCATGAATTTTTAATGCACAAAAGACAACAGAGCAAAAAAATCCTCCACCCACTTGAAATCTTTGCTTTGCAAAAGTATCTAATCTAATATTAATGTGTCACCCACGTCAGCTGCTTATCAACCTGGTTTCTCTGGAGGGTCCTCTCATAATATTATGCTACAAAATCTTAAGTCTCTCAAACACTGAATCTTCTTAAACAAACAGATCAGTAGTGAGCCCTGTACCTTTGCAACCTGGCTATAAGTGAAGACTGTCTATAAATCTCCCTGCATGAGTATGTTAGCACTTGCTAGCTTGGCAATCTAACTGGAATAGCAGCCCCCTCGCTACAAACACTGTTTTCATGAAGTACCTTCCACCTGCCTGGTTTGCCTTCCATGCAGTTTTGTTCAAAATACAGCACCTTTTGCACTCTTCAGGTGTTTCTCAAAAGCACTTTTTGTCTCTTCTACTACAAAAACATGTTCAAATGGAAGTTTTGAGTTGCATGGCCATGTGGGATTTTCTGTCAGTGATAACTCTAAAAACACGTATTGCACTCTGAAGCTAGGTTTCTGTAAGTGTCTTCAAAGGTATGTAGCATGAAGCACCCAGTGTGCTTAAATTTAGATTTCAGCTCATTGCCTACTACGTTCTTCTGGGTATGGTGAAAACATAAACTGCACTACTGAAAATAACTTTTAAGTGCTCTTTCTGGGAGGAACACTCACTCTCCTATCTAGACCAAAGCTGTCAAATTATGAATTTTAAACATTTAGAGCTGTGAGTGGAGGATGAGGCAGGGAGCAGTGGAAAGGAAAAATAATTTCCCTTTTGGGAGAAATCATATGCCAATAGAGAAATTGTTATTTGGGATAAAGATCTTGAGGTCAACTGAAAAAATAAATAATACTTTGACAATTTAATACTGGCTAGATTGGTCCCTTAGATATTCTGATATATTCTGCAACATTTATAACTGTGATTTATGGAAAGATTTCCAAGGCTACAAAACCTGGACCAGGAAGACGGTATAAAGTTAATGCTTAGTTTACAGCAGAAATAGGCAAGACAGACAAAAGAATAAGAGAATTACAGTAAACTTTACAGCAAACAAAATCAACAATGAGGAAAAAAATACTGAACCCAGGGCAGCTGCCATGATGGGAAGAGTCTCCAGTACACTATGAGGTTTGGCAATACTCATTCAGATGCTGAAGCTGCGGCAGGTATCATTGCTCTCCTCTATCTGTGAAAAGCTGCAGGTCACCTGCACCAGTTCCGATTTTGAGAGAAAGCACATCCCCAAATGAACTCTCGGTTCTTTAGGTAAAGGAGTAAACTCACATGTCTGAACATTACATTCATGGACGTTGCTGAGCAGGCAATGACCTCAGAAGAGGGAAAGGCCTCTGTTTAATGCATCCAGAAATTAAAGCAAAATGCCACTTCCTCAGTGAACATCAAGCATGTCTTTAAAATAGCTCCATTATTATTTTACTGAGTGAAGTGCTCACAGCAGATGGGCACAGAAAGTCATCTTTCCCTCTGTGGCCTTCACAGCCCTTCCAGAGCCCCAGTTTTTGGGACAGACTCACATTAGCAGGTGAGCCAGAGCACCTGAGCAGGACTGGGCATCTCCAGAGCCTCTGTGGTCTGGGAGGAGGACCCTCACTGGTACCACAAAGATGCTTCAGCATGCTGTGAAAAGGTTCCTTCTGTAGTGGAGGACTCCAAGAAGAAGATGCATGCCACTTGTCAGTCATTGAGCTTCCCAGCAAACCATGCTCAGACACTCATCTTGAACCGGAGAGAGTCCGAGTCAAATCAAGCCGGTGACTGATAGGAGAGCACAAGCCGTCAGCTGGGAAGCCACAGCACTAACTCCAGCAGAGCACATCTTGGTATATTACAATGCATTAGAAGTATTAAAGCACTTCAGCTCGCATAGTTTAGAAGTTATGAGCACAAAGGGCATTTGCCTTTTAATAATGTTTTTATGAGCTGCCTGAGTGGTTTGCAAGCAGTTCAATATCCACGGCTGCATACCATTACTGCTGTATTTTCTAGAAGACTGCTTGAGAAACACAAGAAAGAAAATGACTATGATCAAAGCGAAATTACAATACACAATTACATTTCTGTGAATGTTCTGCTCAGCTAATACAAATAGACTGGAAAAAGTAGATTCAACAAGATCCATCAGAAAAACAAAGCAGTGCTTCCAAAACTATATCCCTTACTGGTATACTTTTAAATAACTCTGTCCTTCACTTACATGGTTTACAATGTCAATGTCAATTTGAAAGGAGCTGGAAAAGGAAATGTTTTCGAGTTCTTTTATTGGACCTCTTTGTGTGCAGATAATGGCACAAACAAAATACTTGGTTCTTGCTCAGGACTAATTTGATCATCCTGAAATGTCACAAATGAATGGACTACCTGCTCTTACAAGATAGCATTATGCATTTTCAATTGTATTTCCAAATCCTTAAACACCCACACATTAGTATACCAAATTCATTTTTAAATAAGCACTTTGGGGAGTTAGCATTGTTTTCAGCAAACAATGTTTCCACAATGCATTTCTCATGCTTTGCAGAAAATATCCTTGAAAAGATAGTGATGCTATAAATTCATTGGATTGCTGGATTTATACAGTCTGTGGCTTATGTTATCTATTTCTTCTAAGAGATTGCTAAAAATATTCACATCCGTTCTTGGTTGACCATTCATTGCTCCAGAAGCAGAGAAAGACACTTTGATCTGCATGAAACTTTTCCAACAGAGTTATTTTTTGGTGTGGATTGCAAATAAACACAAAAGTTCATATTCATTCACTGTTTCAGAAGACATTCCAGTTTCAGAAGAACTTTGCTAGGTTGAGGACTGAGAGGATGTAGAAAAGGCACAAGTAAATTGATTTTACTTTTAAATGACAGTTATTGTTGCACTCTTTGCACTCGTCAATCTCACTGAATTACCCACAAGGAAAATACAAATTTCTGGTTATTCATCTCAAAGATACCCAGACCTTTTTGGTCAGGAAGAGAAGCCAGACATTTTGAAAAAACTGATTTCCTTTATTATTTTAGCATGCTGTGGTTCCAGTTTTGGGCTGGGATTGCAACCTCAGCACAGCTGCTGGCTGGCTTAGCCCTCAAACCAAAAATCACATCTCACCCAAAGACTCTAGACACTGGTGGGAAAATTTTACTCCATTTTAGCAAAGCTCTGTGCAAGTCACAGGGATTCAGTGTGCCCTCGTACCGTTCTCAGGTTAAACTCTTTTGGGACCCCAAGGAAGGAGCATGCACATCCAACACTGCCAGAGAGGTCTGACTTGGCCACACCAACAAATACTTGATGCATCAGGTGGACATGGTGTCACAGGTGGCATAAGCACACCCTTTATTTGTATTAGTAATATGCTTTGGAAAAGCAGAGCAGCAGCATCTCTAAGTCTGGCTGGCAAAACATTAGTGCTGTATAATGTATCTTTTCATAAATTACATTCTTCAAAGCAAGCCATTTTTTGGACAAAGAAGAACAGTTGGTTTTATATTCCTATCACACTTGGCACACACAGTGCAGCACAGGGAAACATGAAGGGCAAGAGGTGAACTTGGGGTTTTCTTTGGGGCCTCGGAGCAAAAGCAGACATTAGGATGGCTGATATTTTGATAACCTTTCCTGTGTCCCAGTGGTAGCCCTGAATATGCTTTGTAGATACACTTGGCAGCCAACAGACTGAGCTATGTATTTTTTATACTGGCAGCAGTCAGCTTTTGCTGTGTCAATTTATGTTGGTTTATAGGAAGGCTTAATTTTTGTTTTGACAGCTACAGAATTGTTCTGTGGTCCTGAAGGACTGATTATGATTTTCCTACCTTCAGCCTCCTTCATGCATTCAAATCCTAATGACACTTGTGCTACATTTGTTTTTGTTTTTAATAAAAGGTGCTTGGCAGACAAGCTGTATAATCATTTGGGTCCAACATTTCAGTATGAAGAAGTGAAGGGGATTTCTTTCTGAATTGCTTGGAAAACATGTTGCCTTTAAATTATATGGATCCCTGTTTGATACCCTGTTAAAAGTTCAGGCAGGACTGTCATCTGACAGAGGGGACGCTTATTTTACAGTTACTCTGGAGTTTGACTTCTGTTGATAAGAGTAGGTAAGTGTGTGGAGCTTTCTACCTGGCTTCTTCATATGGTGGCAGTAAATGTTAAAAGACAGGATTGGACAAGCACGGTGCTGCCAGCAGTATGGCCATAATGACTACACTTTACTCAGAATCATTATTTAGGCTCTCATTAGCTCCCGTTAAAAGGTACGGCTTTAAACTTTCAACATTTCATGTACAAATACATCATTAACACCTTTTAGTCCATCATCTGTACTGCAGCATTTCTAATTGCAATCGAATGGAAATTACGCTGGAAAGAGCTTTTGCATGCACTAAAAAGCACTGAAACAAAAAGCTACATTAAGAAGATAGGGATTTTTTCTATTCCTTTCTTGCATATTAAAACAGTGATATTTATTTATTATTCTGAGTTAGATTGTCTTTGTGCCACTAACAATAAAAAACTTCCCATCTTTCCAAAGGGCTGTAGGACAAAATACCCAGCATTTTCATACAGTACTTCCTCACCTGCCAATCTGTATGATGCACATTCACACGTTTTACAGGTTTTCTGCAGAGAGTCACGTCCTTTAGCTCCATTGCATAACTGGTTGCCACGTGCCTACAAGGTTTAACAGAATTTATGGAATTTAAGTCACATATGGCGCTACAGAGGCTTAGTTATTCTAGTAAGACCACATGTTCAGAAGTTCATTTTGGCCAAATACAGCCCAATTATAGGACTGAAATCCAGACCATATGTAATGAAATCTTCAGCCTGTTCTGGCACTGCAGTATATTTAATGGAAAACAGCTCAGTATACATCTGCATGACGATTTTACAAGGCAATTCTCCAACAAATCTTACCAGTATGCTTTTGTTCATGCTATCAGCAAACACCAGGGGAGACATAGCAGGCACAAAAATGAGAATTAACATTGTTCTACTGTTCTGTGATTGCCGGCCTATGGTTGGATAACAATTGAGATGCAGTGTGCAATATCAGTGTTTGAGCATCATGGGAATCTGATTGACAGCTTGCCGCAAGGGAGGAAAGACGATTTTATTCCTACCATACCTACTTAGACTAAAGTATCTATGTCAATAATATCTGAGACCGCATCTGGAATATTGTGTCCAGTTCTGGGCCCCTCAGTTCAAGAAGGACAGGGAACTGCTGGAGAGAGTCCAGCGTAGGGCTACAAAGATGATCAAGGGAGTGGAGCATCTCCCTTATGAGGAACGGCTGAGGGAGCTGGGTCTCTTTAGTTTGCAGAAGAGGAGACTGAGGGGAGACCTCATTCATGTTTATAAATATTTAAAGGGTGAGTGTCACGAGGATGGAGCCAGGCTCTTCTTGGTGACAATGATAGGACAAGGGGTAATGAGCACAAGCTGGAACACAGGAGGTTCCACTGAAATTTGAGAAGAAACTTCTCAGTGAGGGTGACAGAGCATTGGAACAGGCTGCCCAGAGAGGTTGTGGAGTCTCCTTCTCTGGAGACATTCAAAACCCGCCTGGACGCCTTCCTGTGCAACCTCATCTAGGTGTTCCTGCTCCGGCAGGGGGATTGGACTAGATGATCTTTTGAGGTCCCTTCCAATCCCTAACATTCTGTGATTTTGTGATCTGAGCCTACTAAGACAGAATTGTAAGAAGTGCAGGTATTCAGTGGCTATAATGGTCAGAATGTCTAAACTACATCAACAGAAAATATTCCCAGAACAGTTTATTTTTTAGATGAGAATCATCATGTAGCTGCTGTGGTAACCAAGATATGAACATCCAGTCCTTAAAAGACTTGAGGTAAAGAGTTGCCAAAAAGGATCAGTAATGGAGATTCAGAGGAAATAACAACAAAAAAAACCAACCTATGTATAAGATGTTGGGGAAGGACAGAAGTAAGAAGGACTTGTTTGGTACCCAGTATTTTAGAAGGTGCAATTCTGCTGGAAAATGCTAGAAGTACAGGCACCACTTGAAATAGATGAAGAGGCAATGGATTACAAATGTCCTCTGAGGAGACACATCCTTGTTTTCCAGTGCATAGGTAAGACAAACTGATCCATGAGCTTGTCTTTTGCATTTGCAATAACTGAGGCCAGCCTCCATCGTGCAGGTTTTTTTTCCCCCACTGCTTTTATTCTTTCTACCTGTTCTGCTTGCCCAGAGGAAAGGAGTTAAATTAATGAGTTGCACTTGAAATACACTTTCCCAACAGTTAAATAATAGTGATTGAACACTTGTTCTTGCTTAACTTTGAGTTACATATTCAGTCATACATTTGTATACCTAGAGAAGCTTGATTTTTTTTCAAAACCTACATCCACAGGACTCAACAAAACAGGAACCTTAACTATGCTTTTTGCAGTTTTGGTGTTACCTGTTGTGTAAACAGCTGCTGAAACTCTTTGTCTGCTCTTCAAACCCTGCTGTGAAATTATATTCAGCTGATTCTATTCAGTCTGTTAAAAAAAAAATATTTCTTTACACAGAACTTCCCACTGAGCAACTGCATACAACAAAATGTTTGATCTCATAGACCATGGTTTCATCTTAAGTAACCCAAGATGGGAAGTGTGAACTTTGTCCTAACATTCAGATTTTTCACTAACTTCATCTGCCCCTTTATCTCCCCTCTGAGGTGAACTGCCAATCCCAAACCATGGTATTGGCAGAGGTCTGAAGAAGGGGCATTTGAATGGAAACCATTTGCCTTTACTTTCCTGACTGGTTCAGGTTATATCCTGATTTTACAAGAAACCAATTCCCCAATCAGTTCTTCATTTTTGCAAGAGGAACTAGTTTTTCTGAATGACTGAAACCACCACTGATGTGGATAACTTGGTATCATAAGCCAAGTCTTCCTCCTCTGCAATTGTCATGGCACCGCTGTTCCTGTTGTTGAGCCCTGCCAATTCAGTCGAGCCCGCTGTGCGCCTCCAGCTGTATCTCCACAGGAAGGGTGGGGTGGCAAGCAATGGTAGGAAGAGATTTATTAATAAAGACAAATTAAATAAAACAGTGGCAAGGCATGCTGAATTTTATTTGCTAGGAAGTTGCTCTCCAGCTCTCTTGTAAGCACTGTTTCTTAAGAGGTTAGCATTATGCACTACATGCCTTTCTCAGCTTTTCATCTTTTAACCTGGATGAGCTCCTCACTGCATCCACCCTGTACAACATCTAACCTAACAGGGCCTGCCTCATCTCAGGGGGCAGGAGATCTCAGAGCAGGAATATAAGAATTGCAATAAATAAATAAAATGCTTACCTTGTGCAACCAAATTTCTTGCTTCTTTTTACGAACCAGAAAGAGAAAAAAGGCATCAATTCTGTCACTGGAAAAATCCACATAGCTTTAGCAGGGGAACTGAACAGGGTTTCTCTTGAAAATTTTCAAGTGCATCTTGTTTTATCCATTGCATTTTGTGTTCTGCTCCAGGCTCCCAGGCCTGAAGGAGAAAATGCAGAAGAGCAGCGTAGCACACATCATTGGTGCATGTGGCAAAGCTGCTGCCTCCACTGCAGCAGAGCAAAGGGATTGTCCTTGTGCTTGCTGATTCCCCACAAAAGCTTAGTGCACCCTGAATTTTGGCCTGCACTTTTCCCCTCTTTGCCAGGTATTCTCCAGCAGAGAGCTGGCATCCTTGTACCATTTAAACACAAGCACACCTGCTCCACATCAGCACTTCTCAAAGAGTTAAATTCAG
Source organism: Mesitornis unicolor (assembly GCF_000695765.1). Lineage (NCBI taxonomy): Eukaryota > Metazoa > Chordata > Aves > Mesitornithiformes > Mesitornithidae > Mesitornis > Mesitornis unicolor. Next base: position 47,175 of record NW_010156401.1, read on the forward strand.
GTCAGGGGGGTTCATGCAGTCCCTGGAAGTGCCAGCTGTCCCCAACATTGGTCCCACCTCCACCAGCATGTCCAGATGCCCTGCAGTTCAAGGAGTTGCAAACAGCTACACAGGCAGGCCAAAGCACCTGGAGTGAATGCAAAGAGGACAAATGGGCTATCAAGGTGCAGAGGTGCAAGGGGGCTCCTGCCCCAGGCCTTTAGCACCCCAACATACTCTCCATGCAGCCCCTTGTTGCATTGCCAGCAGATGTCCTGCAATGGGCTCCTGTGGGCTCGGTGTTTTAAGAGCTAAAAAGTAATCATTTAAAAGACATCTTCTAGGTATCTTGGAGGTATCTTGTCTTATGGGTGCCCAGAGCAAGTACATAACTTATTTCACCATCAGCCACTGAATGAGAGCAGAGGGGTGGATACATTTCCTAGCTAACATGGTCACAAAATTATTTCTAATGCAGTAAATACTTGCAAAGCCACGTGTGGTGTTTTCAGTGGAAAGTACAGACCAAGGGAAGAATGGGAGTAAGGGTGTGTGATGAAAAGAGACTCTACTGCAGAG
>NW_010156402.1:0-612 GCF_000695765.1 Mesitornis unicolor
AATAATTCCATTTAGCACTACTTGCTGTTTTTCATGGATAAGGGTACATTGACGTATGGGTCGCTTTTGAGAAATAGGTTGCACCCATAGAATTTGCGGGTTCCCCGTAGATCCAAATCCTCCCCTCCTTTTGCAAGGTTGACTAGGAACGGGGGTGTTCATCCCTGCTGGAATCAATATTAATTGCGCTATACGGCTACCTTGAGGTATTGTGCAAGGAGGAAATGGGGTCCATGCCATAATTTTAATTTTATCAGTACTGTCAGAATCAATGACCCCTGGTAATACAAAAAGTCCTGACAGTGTTGTAGATGATCTTCCTAACAATAGCACTTGTGTTCTAGGGGATAAGGGTCCCGAGATATTTGTTGACAATAAGTGAACCGAGGAATTGAGTAATGTTACTGTATGGAAGGTTGCCATGTCCAATCCGGCGCTACCTGCTGTTGCTGGACGAAGACTTGAGGCGCTTTTGCTTCCCTCCATGGGGGTTGGAACGTCAGCTGCGATACTTGTGTCTGCACGCGTCGCTGCCCCGCGCTCCGTGATCGGTTTCCCTGTATCAGTTGACCCTGGAAATCATACTTAGACCGACATTGATTAGCATAATGA
>NW_010156402.1:912-1395 GCF_000695765.1 Mesitornis unicolor
GTGTTGTCTATTTGACATTCCAAAGCCTGCTTCAGTCTATCAATAAACTGCACGTAAGGTTCTTGGGGTCCCTGAGTAATAGCAGTAAAGGCTTTTTGCGGTTTCTGTAAGTCAGGGATCTTAAGAAAAGCTTTTTTCGCTTCTTCGCGAATCGCCTCGAGAGCCTCTCGGGGGCAGTCTCGAGCTTAAGTTACCGGATCCGAGTGCTGACCCGTACTGGAAAGGTGTTCCATAGTCAGAGAAGCTAAAGCTGTATTACTGTGACCCACATATGTAAGGAGGAGTGCCTGAAGTCCCCTTCTCCAGTGTGACTCCCATAACGAGTATTGGGTCGGAGTCAATAGCAGTTGCGCTAGAGACTTTAAATCATGAGGAGTCATAACACATGTGACGAACAAAGAAGACAACAAGCTTGCAAAGTAGGGAGAAGAAAGCCCGTGCTCAATGTCCAATTCCTTAATAACCGGAAAAGATAGGGCTTCC
>NW_010156403.1:0-1597 GCF_000695765.1 Mesitornis unicolor
CCAGCCAGTTTTTAACCCAGCAAAGCGTCTGTCTGTCCAATGTAATTAACATGCACTGGAATGTAGGGCCACAAAAAGAAAGGTAATTTATAAGTTGTTTAAATTTTAATCTTCTGGACTACACAAATCCACGGAATGTTATACTTGAAGATTTTTTTGGTCAAGACTAAACTCTGCAACAAAGCAGGAGTGATAACTTACATGATGAAGTTGTCAGAGTAAAATAAGACAAAAATATTCTGATGAGCAAAAGATAAAAAGCCTTGCTTCTCATTAGATTTGCAGCATGGGATACCATGCACTTAATTCATGCTCATGCACTGCATTCTCTACACGCACACATACATTTGCCTCAGTGGAAGTTTTGTAAGAGTCTCCCCACCTCCAGTTGGAGACTAAGCTTTGGGATAGGAATATATATCCTACCCACTTGTCTTTATATGCTTTAAATGGAAGCGTACTCTGCTCTGGACTCAGGAGATACTGGCTCCTTTGCAGCTCCTTTCTGGGAAACTGTGTTTAGTAAGATGCTCCTGAGAGTGAAAATGAAGTACAAACTACGTTAGGTGAGCTGCAGCTGGTAAAGGAAGCCACATGGCCTGTTTGACATCTCTTTTTGGAACAGTTTCAATTCAGATACACTTAATGGCATAAACTAGAGTATCCCATATATTTGAGAGCAATGCAGCCAAGTTCCAAAGAGGAAATATGGAGAGAAGCATGATTAACAGCAGAGAGGCAGTTGGATAGGTGAGTTCCAGACAGACTCACTGAAAAGTCACATGAACCATCTATCTGATGTAGCAGGTTTTCTTGACTCTCTTTTGTGCTGGCACCCAGATGTTGTCCCCCAGAGTAACCCACAGGAGCCCCAAGAGGTAATGTCCTGAACCAGGAGACATGTTGGAGAACAAATCGTTCTCCAGAGAGCTCTTTCTCAGGGGCAGCCACAGCTACAGAAGGCTTAGGCTGCATCAGTGGCTGGGAGATGTGTGCATGCATTGGCCACCGTGGTACAAATAGGAAGGTGTTCTCCCACCTCAGAGACCTGTTGCATAGGTGTAGGCTGGAGGGACCAGTCCCATAAGTTGTTTCCACACATATTGTGTGAAACCTACATTACTCAGTATCCTATCCCTGGAAAACATGTTTTCCCTATCAGATTGTATTGGGTTTTCTGTGAGGGGTTTTTGGTGGTGTCTTTGGTAATGGGGGAAGGGCTATGGAGATGGCCCTTTAAGAAGCTACCTGAAAAGCTCCCCCTTTTCCTTTGCCAGACCCACCTCTGACCAGGGCCAAGCCAATCAGCACCCCTGCGAATTCATGGATTTAAGAGGGGTGCAGGGAATGCTCTTGCTCGTTCTCTCTGGCACCGGTCCCGACCAGCACGGCCCCAGGTGCGGGTGGTGAGGTCCTGGCCCTGCCTGGCTGGGGTGGGCCAGCCCGACCCCAACTTAAGCTTAAGCCCCACTGCAGCTCCAGCCCAAAAAGAGAGAGAGAGCCAGGAACTCTTCAGAACCATAAGTAGAGACCTGCAGTGGAGAAAGGAGTGGGGCCTGAGGAGAACAACTTTGAAGAACACCAAGGTCAGTTGAAG
>NW_010156403.1:1745-14892 GCF_000695765.1 Mesitornis unicolor
TGTGTGCTGGAGCAGTTCATGTGTGAGGGAACTGTGACCATGGGCAGACCCACATTGGAGTTTTGTGGACTTGGGCTGAAGCAGTTTTGTGCATGAGGGAAACCACAGCTGTGGGCAGACCTGTATTGGGCTTTTGAGGAGTTTTTCTCCCATGGAAAGGGTGCCACATGGAAGCAGAGAGAGAGACTGGGCTGAGTCCTCCCTAACCCTGAGGACCATGTGGCACAAAACCGACTGCAACCCCCACTCCCATGGCACAGGGTGGGGATAGGTGAAGAAACCAGGGACAAAGCTGAGCCCAGGAGGAAGGGACGGATGGGGAGAAGGTGTTTTGATTTTAAGATCTGGTTGTATCTCCCATTGTTCTACTCTGATGTTGGTAACAAATTAAAAATGGTTTTGCTTTTTTTATCTCCTTATGATGAGTCTGTCTTTTGACCGAGACCTTTTAAAGTGGTGAGAAGCCCTCCCAGTCCTTATTTGACTAGCCCCTTTTTTGGGGGTATCGTGGTGCTCAGTTACGCAATGGGCCTAACCCACGACACAAATGTACATTGAAAACTTGCGTGTTTTGTGGATATTTATTCTAAATTACAAATGGCACAATTAAACTTCGCAGGTTGCGAGTTTATCATGTGACAGCACTGAGGTAAATGCAAGAAATGGGTGGAAGTTTACAAATAGTATGCAAATATATACACTTAGTATAGTCTGTGCTCCTCGTTGCATGTACTGCAAATATAACTTAGTTACATTAAAACTGCATGACTCCCTTTGTTTTGTAGAAATCACATAAGAGGTCAAGTGCAACATTTTCTCAGCTTGATGGAACCTCATAAAGTGAATACAATAGAGTTCAAGACAGTAACCGAAAGCTCAGTGTAACCAAAACCACATGCAATTTGTATTTGGTTACTGACTGTACATTTTGAGTTTTCTGCCCCAATTCTTGTTCCACAGTGTAATTAGAGAAGCTGTGCTATGCCTTGGGGAATAATTCAAGGCTTGATACTGAAAGAAATACTTGTTCCCCCAGCAGAATAGGTCTAAAAGTAGAAGAGCCTAATCACTGGCAGGATTACCCAGACAGGCAATAATGGCAACTGTTCTGTACATCATCAGATCTGCCTACACAGCAGGGCACCTACAGCTTCCTAGAGTTTAGTGTCTCTCACTGAGGCTGAAATCAGGTGCTTTGATAAGCAGAGAGAGGTACTCACACAGGCTATGTCTGTATTATCAAGTTGTGCAGTGCGAGCAGTTGGTTCAGAGAACCTGACTATGGACATCTCAGGAGGGATTACTTAGGAGTATCTCCAGTGTGATCCACAGGACTGAGCATCCATTAATGGTCAGCACATTTGCTGTGATTCTGGACCTCATCTTCCACTTTAGTTTCACCTGGAAAGAATTCAGTTTATGTGCTCTGAGACCATGTTGAAAGGCAAACCACAGTATTTTAAGTAGGGATGGCCAAGAGATGTTATCCAAACTGTGCACTCAGTGACTTTCTCAAGACTTCTTGTCTCAGATCTGTTCAATATTGCAGGCAGAGCCCTTCTCACCCCCAAGGGAAGGCTTGGATTTTGCCTGATGGGTGTTTTCACTTTCTAGGTGTCCTGAAATTAATCTTTCAGTCTGTACATTTTCCAGTTTGGAAAACAATGTCGCAAGGCTTGAAACTTACCAACAATGGTAGTTTGAGCTCTTAGTAATATGTGGTCTGTGATGTTGTTCTCCAGAAAAAACATAAATAGGTGGTTTTGAGGGACAGAGTTTCACTCGGCTAAGTTCCAGAGGTGCCAGGTTGATCACAGATTTGGGTATGGTCAGTTAGCACTGACCTCCAGACAGAGCCCGTGAGTAACAGAAAGGTTTGTCCCTGCCTTGCTCCCTGTGCAGGTGCTCCCCACATGCTGTAAAACCCATCACAGTGACATGAAACGGCTTTCAGCAAAGATCTGAATCAACTGTGCTGTAGGCTGTGAACTCTTGTCTTTCACTTTATAACAGGATTATGACATAGTAATAGGATGGTGGAAGAAAGCTATCGCTTTTTTTGCATACATGATGTCTGTTTTTCAAGGATTCCTGCCCTCTGACTTGCCAGAGTGCCCTTTTCATTAGCTCCAGTTTAAGTTAAGGGTTTAATATTTATCTGTTCTTAAAGAGAAACTACTTACTAGCTGACAGACTCTAACAGCAATAGCAATAATGAACAGCAGAAAGGTCAGTTTCTTCACAGTAAATGCTTTGTACAGCCACTAACTTGTCCAGACTAAACATAAATCAAGGTATTCAAGCACTGATAAAGCTGCACTTTAATCCATGTGAGGCTCTTTTCTGCTTTAAGCCAAGGTTGAAACTAGAAAGAGTAAAGTAGAGTTGAGAAACTCAGATTAGAAAAATGGGCTCCGGGTTTGCATTTCCTTCTAGTCTTGCACAGCAAGACATTAAATAATAGCATTTGTGGGCTAATCTGCACTTTAATATGTTTTCTTCACTTGTGTAATTGTATTAATGGAAAGAGGAGGATGATCCTGTGGCGAGGACAGAGTACTGGAAGTCAGGTGATCTGGGTTATATTCAGAGTTCTGCCACAGGCTTCCTGTACAGCCTGGTGTAATCAAGTTTGCGAATATATAAAATGAAGATAATGACATTTCCCCTCCTTACCAGAGTGTTGTGACACTTAATTCATTAATGTTTGTAAAGTTCTTTGTGCTCCTTACTGTAATAATGTCTTATGGATGGTATTAAATGTGAGAATAATGTTACTTTAGTGCCCGTGCGCTTCAGTTGGCTGAAGTGTGGTAATGACCATTATTTTCATGTATTTTATGAGCTACTGGAATTTTTTAGATGACTTACTTGAAATTTAGCTAATATAGTTACAGTTATAAGATATGCTATGTCAGTATTATGCCTGCTGCTTTTTTTTCTTGCCCTTTCACTGTGATGAAATATTTAGCAATAAGCAATGCTGTCTTGTTCAGAGTAAAAGGAAAAAAGGAGTTTGGCATAAATACTTCAGCTGCTTGACTTCCAGCTCTGCTATTGAGCCTGCTTTCTACCCTGGTAAATCACACGATAGAGTTCTGTGTTGCAGTGCAAAATGCACAGAAAAACTGAGCAAGAAATCAAGTAAAAAAAACCTGAGGCTATGCAAATGGAGAGTTTTGGTATTTACCTAAATTGTAGCAGTACTACAGAACCAAGCAAATGTATAATTCATGCAGAACAGTTAAAAACAAAGCAAAAAATGGTTAACTTACGAAATCTCTGAAGGTTGGGCAATGCAAGTTCCCAATAAATTCACTACAAATCACACAGCTAAATTTCTGTTTCGCACAGGAAAACAACCCAGCTAAAATTCTCTTAATGGGCAATAGAATATGTTTGTAAAAGCAAATGCAAGTTGTGCATAGAAGTGAAAGTAGAATAATCTGCTGAGTTTTTTTAAAAACAAAAAGCAAGAGTATTATTAACATTCATTGAGCATATCTGGATTTTTCAGAATGTGGTAGTTCACTGAAATTCTGCTTCTGTATGAAATCAAATGCTTATCAGACAATTGTAGTACATAAAGCTGTCTGTTTTTAATAGCTCGTGATAATTACATCAGGTGAAGAAAGGAATTACAAACTTACCGTAAATAGAAGCAATTCATTCAAGGCTGTACAATGTTTGTCAGGCAGTAACCACGCTGCTGGTACAGTACAAGAAAAAGCATACGTGTCTCCTTACAAGCACTGTCCAACTTAGATTAGTAGGAAGAAAGGAAAGCAGCTGACACTTACTATCAGTATAAAAGTTCCCAGGAATTCTGAGAGGGCTTCTTTCACCAAGCTGTTCTTCAAGGCAAATTTCTCCTTTAAACTCCTTTTGCTTTTCTGGCTCATTTTGGCTTCCTCTGTTGCTCTGGTGCCCTAGTTACAGATACACACAAAATTTGTTCTGCATTCGTCCCTGCTTCGGCTGAACTTTGACACTTTTACTTATACATTGAAATATGAGATTTCATCTTGCACAGCCAGTGAAATCATCTGACTGCAGGCATTGACAGAACCAACTCAACATGCCCTAACAATTCATCATGACTTTTCCATCCTGTGCCTTCTCTGAGTACACTTCTATTTATACTGATTAGTTAATACCAGTGAGTTCACAATTGGAACTCTTCCTTTTTTTTCTTGCAGAATGGATTAATCATTACCTTTCCCGCTATGGTTTTTTTTTGTTTTGTTTTGTTTGGGGTTTTTTTCTGGTAAAAATGAATAAAATGTTGTTCCTATCACCCTGATCAAAAAGAAAGGTGAAAAGAGAAACCACAAAGTAAGGCACAAAAATATGGTTGAAAATTTCTCACTGACCTAGGTTGGGATTTAAACCATGCTGCTGTTGGCTGCCAAAAAACTTTTCAAGGGGAGGCTGTAAGAAAGAGTGGATGCTTGTGAGAACGCTGTGCTCTACTCTGTAAACAAAGGCTCCTATCTTGTCAGTTCTGAGGGATTTTAGCGGCTAATGAGGAATCTTACCTTGGTGTAGCATGTTAAATTTTTATATTCATTCACAAATACTCTTTTTTTGGACTAAGTGCCTTGCTCTCTAGTGACCCACTCTGTTTACAAAAGAGCAATGAGTAAGAATAAATTAGGAACATTTAATAAAATCTGCTTCAGTCCAGTGGCTCCCTATAATGCAGTATAGGCAAGTGAGGCACCGAGTGACTATACGTCTCCAATATGTTTAGCTTAAAAATGCATAGGTGCTACAGTATGAAGCCTTATCATATTATTTTCCATGGTCTTAAGACATGAAGTTGCTGGATATCTCAAAGAATTGCGCCTCCTAGAGAAAAATGTTACACTTTTAACCTCTTAAGCGTCTTGAATGGCTTTATCGGATGTGATAACTTGACTAACGCTGTCTGGTTGATTTACAAGTATTCTTTGTCATTAAACTTGACACCAAAACCTTATCCTAGTTCTGGTAGATTATTTTGGCATGTGCTGTAGGTGCTCAGTGCCTTGGTTTGTATTTGTCCTAAACCTTTTTCCCGTTGGTGGTAAATATGTTTGTCTGCCATTGGCTGCTGTGAACAGGACAGAGCTTTAAAGGACTGGACAAATGGGCCACTTTGGTTATCCCATCAGTGCTCTTCCCTGTCTCAAGCTAGGACCTAATGCAAGTTCCCTGCAGCTGTAGACACCTTACCACCACCAGGTTCATACCTTAACCTCTCCGTTCACCTCCACCACCCAATTTTAAGACTTAACAGCTTTTCCATGTCCTTTCTTTACCTCTGTATTCACATTCTTTAGCTGATTCAGAAAAATGCTCGCCTGTGGAAAGCCACATAGCTGAAGAATTATGAGATGCCTGCATCTGTCCTGGTGCTGCACGAGCCAGGGTGAGCACCTGGGCAGCAGCAGGCACACTGTCATAGGAGGGCTGCAGGTCCACACTTGCACAGGCAGCTGGGAGCTGCCTCTGGGAAGTCCCTGCAAACAGGCTGTGTATAGCAGCTTGAAAACCTTTACCCTACACCACTGCAAAACAAAGATATTATTCAGAACCTTAATTATCACAGCATGATAACGTATATGTTTATTATATCTGTGAGAGAAGTCTTTCAGAACTATGTATAGAGTAGAACTGAGGGAGGATGCTAGGGAGGCCATTCATTACAGCAGGAATGAGATAAACCACTTCCTCTCTTCCAGGAAAATGAGAAATAAATAAATAAATACATTTATGAAAGCAATTTTTAGTTGTTTGTCCATAGCAGTGCTTTCTCTTATGCAGATGAAGGTCTCCCTCACAAAGTAATATGCAGATACCTCTTAGTTTAGGCTCATACCCTAACCTTAGGCTCATAACCTTAGTTTAGGTGTAAAGGCATTAACACTATTTTTCACCTAACGTAGGGCAATAACATGTCAGAGACAGAAGGCCCTCTTCATTTGTCCAGATTATGTTGCCTTCATTATAACAATTTTCTGTCTTTCCAGGGTGGAGAACTGACACAAATACATATATTTTACGTTTGCTTTCTTCAGATTTTCTTCAATACTTGATAGAAATCATATCATTTACCTCCATTAATAAGAACTGTGATATTAAGTTAGACCAAAGGTGGTCTTCAGCCCCATAACCATATTCAAGCAGATGCTCTAAGACAGTGTAGAAGAACAGAGTACATAGAGGATACTTGATGCCTTGGTAAATCCTTCCAGCTTTTGACAATCAGCAATTCAAAGTCACTGTTACGCTTTGGAATAATTTTCAAATAGAAAAGGGGGAAGTGTAGAAAATTTGAATTAAGTTTCTCCTTTTATTTTATTCAGAAAGAGGTTCTAAAGATATTTCCCAAATCTAGCAAATATGTACATAGCATTACAAGAATGACAAGTAAAAGGTAAAGATAGACACCATGAAAACTTTGGCCTTAATTACTAACCCCTGTGACCCATACTTGGTGTTACTGCCTCTTAGTCAGGACCACCTGGAAAGAAAATGCACTGTGATTACTGTTTTCTACTGATCTCACTCACCTGGGCCCTGCTTCCAAAATCATAATGGTAAGGATACAGTGGTTTTTTTTATGAACCTGATCCTAATGCCAGCAAAATACAACATAAGAAATGCACCACTGATCCACTGATCTTTCAAAAGAGTCCTCAAAGGGTACTCATGGGAACTACAGAATTGCCAATGTGACTTCTGTGCCAGGAAAATTAGATGAACTGTAGTAAAGAATAAAATCAATAGACACACAGAAAAAGCTGATACTCTGTAGAAGCATCAAATGGATCCTGTTAAGGGAGGTTATGCCTCACAAATCTACTGGCATTCTTTAAAGACATCAAAAAGAACACTGGTATTATTGTTCATGCTTGAATGTATGATCAGTGTAACCTTAGATTGAAAGGCTAAGACCCTTGAGATTCTTACCCCAAGACAATCTGAACTGAACTATTTCTTCTCTTCACCTGGATTCAAGCAGAGCAGGAATTCACACAGTGAACTGTCATTTTTATAGTAATCTTCACTCCTGTAGGAATAGCAAAGCAGAGAATAAAACACACAGCTCCCACAGTTTAAATCCCATGGGTAACAGTATGTACTGTACTGAATTTTTCATAGTGCATTATTCAGAGTATCACATAAATTGTTATTACTGATGTAATAAAACCTAAACCAACACAGCTGGAGAAACCAAGGCGTATTTATAATACACCATACATATTTTCGTATTGTCATACTATGGGCTAAATTATTTTTAAGTCTAAATCTGCTTATTTTAGTTGAATTGACAAAGTCTGAATGTGTACATCTACTGTAATTTGTGTTCCTGGTCAAATACCTTTGCCTAATTTATATTTATGTTTTCATATAGAAACTGCGGTGTGGTCCTTAAAGGACACTCTCTGTTTTATGGATTGATCCTGCTGCTGGGGAACGCAAAGAAAAAAAAATCAGGTGAGGAAAATCTGAACACACTATAATTCAGCATTCTAAACCTATTTCTTTAGTTCTTGTGTTTTCTGATCATCCCTCTGTCACTGATGTGGTCCCTGGTTAAAAAGTGCTCATGGGGGCAAACATCTGCAATGTGCAGCTTGCGTCTAGATGAGCCCACCTTGGAGGAGGAACAGGGCACACGAGGTGACCCCTTGAGAATTTCTCTGTTCTTTCTTCTCTGTTTCTGTGAGCTCAGTGTCCAGATAAATGAACATGAGATCAAAAACACACCATATAGGTGTGTTTCAAGCTTTTGGCCAGTAATTTTTAAGGCCTGATCCAGGGCTTGTTGAAGTCCACTGTTGCTGACACTGATTTCAGGGAGTATTAAACTGGACTTTCTCTAAAGCAAGTGTCATGGAATCGCACCAAAATGGCTACACGCACACAAATAATGAATTCAAACAAGCTTTAATCTGCAACTGAAATGAAGCAGACAAAACTTCATTCGCCTAAACAACATTCCACTGATATTCAACAAATAGAGGTTCGATATGCTGGTTGGGAATATTACCAGACACGGCTGAGTTAAGAATTCTTAAGTTTTGGCCAAACGATCCAAAACGTGCACTCACTCACTCACTCACTCACCAAAAAGGGAGGGCTCTCAGTCTCGAGAAGTTACCTTAAGTGGTGTCACAACTCAAGGGGAGAGTCCCCGACTGCAGACCCGCTGCTCCGAGGAGGACCGACTCCAATGAGTCCTCCGGCGGGGCCCCCTTTATACCCTGTGCGCATCTGCTCTGTGGTCAATACATGGTCATGTCAGCCCCTTTGGCTGAGGACTCCAACTTTCCAGCCTTTGATCCCCACTGTGTGGACCAGACATGAGCTGTGAGGGGGGGCGACAGTCCTGGTGCCTCCAGCGCCAGAAACTTTAGCACTGTTTGTATTGGGTCTTTCTCAGGTCTTTAGTAGGGTGGGTGCATCTGCCACAGCAGGACAAAAACCTTTTCTTTCTTCTTGATTGGTTGGGCGTGCCATTAGGCCTCAGTCCATAGGTGTGGTGTGGTGTGGTGTGGTATAATTGATGGTAGTAAATTTTAAAATTTACAGACACATGTGCAACATAGGCCTATGTACAACATAGACCCTGAGAGTTTCCAGGCCGGTTTAACCCCTGCGATAGCCATGCTGGCACAGTGGGGCACAGATTACATTGCGCATCGAAGGGCTCCGTGACAGGAGTGTCAGTGCTGGCAAAATGTGGAAGTGTTAGGGAAATGCTGTACAGACATTTACATGCACTGGTGTTATCTGCTGTGCGAGGCTGCACTTCCTTCTGAATGTGCTGGGTACAGTTCTGTTATAAACTATCTCTTAGGTTCCAGTATGGGCAGGGCTGACTTTCTGAATGCATCCGGGAAGATACTGTTTCAGTACAAGAAGAATTTTGCTTTTAAGGAATAGATCAACTTAGTACAGACAAACGCTTTGTTGCAGCCAATTCCCTGCTCATTTTTTTCAGTATATTCCTTTTTCTTGAACTGTTTATGTACATGAGAAGTAAATGCAAAGGAAGATTATTGACAGCATGCTCTTTTTATAATAACTCTTTTTCTGAGCTCTTTATCAAAAGCTCTCAAAATGGAGATAGAAATGTAAAATTCAGGTTTGCTACTAAAAACAAAAGTAAATGGTACATGTGTTTATGCAGCATGAAGAAAACCTCAAAGCATATCCAATGGGCTTTGCAATGATCTAAGCTTTTTTTAAAAAAAAAAGTGTTTTTTGGGTTTTTTTTAAAGTTTTTTCTTACCTGGAATGGGATACATTAGCAAAACCATTCATCTATCTACAGGGAACAGATTCCCTATAGTAATAGACACTCTGAGCCTTATTATGGCTACCTGTAGGGTTGTGAAGAGCAGGAGATCTGAGCCTACCTAATTAATAAAAGAGATTTAACATGAAAGCCAAAGATGATGACAGATTTGACTCCACTGACACACAAAGGCCAGGTAGCGTGTTTGGCAAACAAATAGATGTAGCTAAAAAGGACAGATGATTCATGGTTCTGAAACCTAATGACCATCGGGAAAACGACAGTGCAGGCTTTCCTGCATCTGACTTGCCAACCCACCTAGCTTCAGCTGTCTCCCACTGTCGTGGCTCCCCAGGGATGCCACATTTTGACTCTCTGTTGAAGGAGTATTTTCTGTAAAAGCTGCTGTTGCTGGTGCTTTGTCCCTTCTCTACCACAAGAGCATTTGTTTGTTTTGCCTCCATACTCCAATCACTCATTCCTTGTCCTGTAGTAGATGAGGTGCCAGACTGCCTGGTTTTCATCCTTTTTTTCACCCTTTCATTCAGAATGACTCACATTTGAATGTTTAAATCCTCTCTCTTTCCAGAAACATAAGCTTTACTTCTGGGATTCCTTTTACATACTAAATATTAACACTATAGATGGTTAATTTATCTAAGGCTCCTGTGTAAGAATATTGGACTGCAAGGCCCTGTTCCTTTGGAACTCCCCAGTCAAGATTTTTTAATAGAAAAAAATTGTTCTGAGGTTCACAGCAGACCCTTTATAGGGTGTACTTAGGAGAAGACCCAGGTAGCAATCGTTTGTTACTTCTGTGTGGTATCTATATTCATTAAGGTAATGAAGCTATTAATTGAATATGTAAGTTCAGGTAATTAAATATAAGACTTATTTCTTTAGTTGAAAGGGTAATAATAAAAAATTTAAACTTGCAAACTAGATCACACATTTAGTAATGATAAATGTGATCTGGAAAGTGCAATATTCCAATATGAGTTAGTTAATTGCATCCATTCATTAGGTGATATACATTAGCGGAAGGTCAATCCATTTGAGGCTTGATATGTTTTACAAATAATAAATTCAAACAGGTAAATTGAAGAGAAATTCAAAATAGCAAGATTTTTTTAAAAATGTATTTAAATTCAGAATAGAATCCCTGCAACCAAGAGCACATTGCCTGTAGCTTCCCAGTTAACAGCACGCGTTCTTTACGGCACTCTGCCGAGGCACTGCCACTCACTCTGCCATGTCTCTGTGTGGGAGAAGACGGGTGCTGTTTTGCAGATACTGGGCTAAACCATCCCCTGGCTGCATGCTGCTGTGCACAGGGTGGCAACCAGCTGAGGAGCAGCTGTGAGCTGGATGGTCTCTAGAAGTGTTCAGACTAAAGGAGTGGCACCTCAGGCTCACTGGGTAACTGGCACCTCAGGCTCACAGAGTTTTCTTTTCAGCCTTCCACACAACAATGTAATGAGGGACGTCACATTTCAACTCTTGGCTTAAACTATTATAGTACTTTTTGAAACTGACCCAATTATAAAGCGAGTCAAACACTGACAGTCTTTCCAAGCATATTCTGCTTTATCACTGTCACTGAATTATTTGTGGCTCGCTTAAATCTTTAAATGTGAGTCTCAGTTTAGGACTGAATTGACCATATAAGCAATTAACTGTTCTACTGGGTATAAAATGGCCAATATCACAGGTAAGAAAAATTATCCATTTGACTCATTTTTAGTAAAAAAACATGTTAAATCAAGTTTTCTTCATTTGCCATTTCTGGATTTTCAGTAATAAAAATGATTGGTCTTGATAGCAGCGTTTGTTTTATTTTTTATATTAAAGGTAATGTAGAAATAGGGAAAATAAAATAGATTTTCTTTCGCTTCTTTAGAGTTTAAAATGTATCTAGACTCATTCTTAAGCTATAACTAGTAAAATTTATAATATTAAGACAATTCACAGGGGTATTTGAAAAATTTCTGAAATAATATTTTATAGGATCATCACAGTATTGTGGGTGTTGCTTTACAGATATGGGGTGTTGCTTATATGTATAACAATATTTTTACCTCATCTGTATAAAATATCTTTGTCTGGAGCAAAGACTGATACCATCCTGCACACAACTGAAGGGCCATAATTCTTAAGAGATTTCAAACAGTGAGCCTCTTTCAAATGATCAGGCTTAGAGACATTTAGAGAATTGATTCAATTAACCCAGAGGAAAAAAGTGCTATAATGTGTGATTTATGTTTGCAGATAAATTAAAATACAAGTATCTCCTGAAGAGCATTTGCTGCCATCATGGTCAGTAATGAAAATAGCAGGCAATTAAAACGGGACAGCTGAGGCTGAAGCTTTTACTGTGTATATGAGAAAATGAAGTTCGGATTTCATAACTGAAGTATTTTCATAGCTTTTCCCATAGCTTGACCTGGACAAGCTGGAGAAGTGGGCCCAGGTGAACCTCATGAGGTTCAACAGGGCCAAGGGCAGGGTCCTGCACCTGGGTCAGGACAATCCTCATTACTGATACAGGCTAGGAGATGATGTGCTGGAAAGCAGCCCTGAGGAAAAGGACTTGGGGTACTGGTGGATGAGAAGCTGGACATGAGCCACCAGTGTGCATCTGCAGCCCAGAAGGCCAACCACATCCTGGCCTGCATCAAAAGAAGTGTGGCCAGCAGATCCAGGGAGGTGATTCTGCCCCTCTGCTCTGCTCTGGTGAGACCTCACCTGGAGCACTGTGTCCAGCTTTGGAGTCCCCAACATAAAAAGGACATTGAAGTGCTGGAGTGGGTCCAGAGGAGGCCACAAAGATGATCAAAGGGCTGGAGCACCTCTCCTACAAAGACAGGCTGAGAGAGTTGGGGCTGTTCAGCCTGGAGAAGAGAAGGCTCTGGGGGGACCTTATAGCGACCTTCCAATACCTGAAAGGTGCCCATAAGAAATGTGAGGAAGAGCTGTTCACAAGGACGTGTGGCGATAGGACGAGTATTAATGGTTTTAAACTAGGAAAGGGTAGATTTAGGTTGGACATTAGGAAAAAGTTCCTCAATATGAGGGTGGTCGATCACTGGAACAGGTTGCCCAGAGAGGTGGTGGAGGCCCCATCCCTGGAGATGTTCAAGGTCAGGCTTGATGGGGCTGTGAGCAACCTGATCTGGTAAATGCAGGGGGGTTGGACTGGATGAGCTTTAAAGGTCCCTTCCAACTCAACACATTCTATGAGAAGTGGAAATCTGAGCTAAAAAATAACTTAGTGGAAGTTTATTTTTCATTCCCTATTTTTCTTCCAAAAGGGATTTGTAAAGCACATAAGAAGTAAGAAGTTACATTTACTGAGGCAGGAGGCAAAGGGTACAGGGGAGTAGGATCTCTCAGTACTTAATTTGTGTGAGGAACCAGAGATATCCTTGCTAAATGGTAGTGGGAAAGAAATGTATGTAAAAATAGGAACTCCCAGGTCAGATTGAAATAATTCTGGGGCAGGTTTTGAAGTTTATCTTGAAATGAATCACTAGAAGTGTCTGACAGAATGATGTGATTCAGTTCCTTCAGGTGTCTGCCAAAATGCTCAAAGTCTGGAGCTCACTACGGAGCACAAGAAACATTCACAGATTTGAAGTAGTAACAATGAATTCCTCCGCGTTGTTGCAGTTGTTGTAGCCACTGTCCATTTCAGTGGTGTATCCATATGTGCTTTGGTACAGCTGCTCTGCCCAGAAGAGGTATTTGAGATACAAATAGTTTCACCCAGTCCTCTAGGTTTATGACTTCCTTTAGGCAATGGGGACACAGCAGTATAGAGCAGAAAACACAAGTACTCTGACTGAGCAACGCAGG
>NW_010156404.1:0-43034 GCF_000695765.1 Mesitornis unicolor
CAGATGCAGGACTCTGCACTTTCCCTTTCCTTTTCCCTTTCCTTTTCCTGCAGAGGAACTGTTGTCTTTTGTAACTGCCATTCATACAAAGCAAATAAAAGCAACACGAATAAAGTAAACGATCTGCACTGTTGGCTGTACATGAGATTAGTTAAGCAATGCTTTCTCTGAAAGGCCTGCAGCAAACAGGATTATATACCTGTATCATCATTCACACAAACAGCTGGGCAAAAATGTTGCACCTATGGTGTGCTGGAGCAAGCGAAGCAAAGTGGATACCAAATCAGAAGAGGTGCTGAAGGAGTATAAAGAACAGCAGTGTAAAGGACGGGACTGGCCAAGGAAAGGAAGATTCAAAATTAAGCTGAATTATTACCAATGCTGAAAATAAATTAATGCTGAATTAAGAGTGAATCTGGATATTCAGTTGCTAATTCAAAAATACATATGTTTGTGGTCTTTGCTTGTTCATTCTACACGCTGATCTTGTGAGCGTTCTCTGAAGGAGGTGTGATGCCTTTGAGGGGAGAAGAATTGCCCCCTAGGAGGAAGGATTGCCTCTCCACTCTTCTCTGTTCCTTGGGAATTCTCTGTTGATGTGTATTTCTGCTGAAGGAACAAGTTGTATCCAGTACTTCGTAAATTGAAATAACCGCTCTGACAGTTCTCTTCACCGGTAACACAACAGTTATTCCTGTGTTTATACAGCTCTGGTATTTTGATTAAGCAAGAAATTATTGGTGTCCTCAGTTTACTAAATACAGCTGTATTATAACATGAGCATCTGAGGTGTTTGTAATCTCACACAGGATTTGGCAATATCGCCCATGGTGGAGGGAGGGTGTGGTTCTCTCTGCCATTCATATGAAGAGTGTATTGAGCAAAACTTACCAGGCTTTTGGTTTTGACAGAGACTAATACAGGTTTTCCTTCAATGACTGTTTGATAACTGCCTCTCACCTCGTTAAGATGACGGCATTTAATTATTTCTAGTTATTACTTGGTCAATATTTTCCCCAGTCCAACCAGAGTTTCATTGCAAAATAACATAAGCAATTTCTTGCCAAATAAATTTAAGGATATTTGATAATTATATCCAAATAGTACCTTTTTGCTTGAGATTTGGGGACTGTCAGTTCTTAATAATAATGTATGCCGAATCTAAGTTTCTACAGTTGCCTTTTATGTTTCCTGTGACTTGTAGTTCTCACATTCTTACACATGTTGGTAATTCCCGATTCCCTAGTACTCAGATTTGAAAAAGCAGCTTTAAAACAACTGTTTAGATGGTAAAAACTGTGTTGCAGAAATACAGGATGTTCTCAATATTTAAGCATAAGCAGAAAACTGAAAATAGCTGCCACTGGGCCAGAAATTTGTTGGGGCTTTTTTCTGGTCTTACACTTGAGATTTTTGTGGGGAAAGGTGGGAACAGAAGATAAAAGAAATAAATCAAAACAAAAGGAGCTCTGACTTGGGCTTGAAGATGGACTACCAAATCTTGGACCGCACCCGCCAAGAAGTGATCCTCATCTCTTGTTCTCCATCCTAGGCATGACACAATGCTGACTTCCCACACAATAGGGAGTGAAATTATGGTGTAATAGCTTGCTTCTTGCTCAGTCATACTGAAGAACCCAATAAGTACTTTTCTTATTGAAATTAGACACAACTGGAGAGAGGAAAAATAAAAGAAGTCCATTTTTTCCTAAAAAGGAGAAGTAAAACCAGCAAAAAGGAGATCTGGGAAGCTAAGCTGAAAAACAAGGAAGTATGTCTTCCTGCAGATAAATTATGACTGTTTTAACTATAACATATAAAATGAGATTATAAATACTTAGGGAATTAGTGAGCATTAAAAGAATAATGAGATTTTTTGTTTTTACAGTAGAATTTTTTTCCTGATACATTGACAACATTAATGGGATTTTAAGTTTCATTATTTCAAATGCTGTTATTTCCCTGGGAAGCCTGGCTATAGGTGTCTGCTGGTGTCCTTTACTGCTCCTGACACACTGAGGCACCAGCCTCAGCTAGCACTTGTTTGTGGTATGATTTCACTAAGCTCTGGCTAGTCTATGTGTGGGGTGATGGCTCAGAGAGATGAAAGTGGTCCAGTCTCTGGAGGTTAGTTGTGTTGACTACAGGGCACAGCCTAAAATAAGGAACATTTAGACCATCTTTAATATCATGTGTGATCTTTTCTGCCCTTACCTTCTCTTCCTATGCTGAAGCTGGTTTCATACCGTAGAAACTTGGCTAATAAATTCTCCAGAAGTAAGTTGCAACGTATCCCAACGCTAAAGGTGAGATTCATCTCGCCTATCTTTATCCATCTAAAATTTAGCTGTCTAGTCTAGGCTACTTATCTAGGTTCCTGTGCAGCCAATGGAACTAGATAGGTATCTCCATTGGGTAATTTTTCCCTTCCTATGGCAGGTGTGTGAGACAGATGTGATGAAACTCCTTTTGGAGATGCCTGTCTCATGCCTTTGTGGCAGAAACACAGATAACTGGAGTAGGGTAGAGATGTAACTCTCAGAGGACTATGGATTAATTGAATCTGTGCCTCCATACTTACTTCTGCAGGATGCTGTGATCAGAATTCTCTAGAGAGGAAATGTCGTGGAGTTGTTGAGAAAAATGAGTGCTAAAGGCCCATCTTCCTTTCATCATGAATTGTCCAATTTTTTCTGAGCAGGACACTTACCTCAGTGTTAGAAGAGGGTTTCTGCTTGTGGCCCCTTACCTGCACTGCACTGATTAGGCATACATAACAAATCCAGTATTTCTGGTCATAAGCCAAATGACCGTACCGATCACCGCAGTAAATCAGGTGTAATATACATGCTGTTCCCCTAGATGCACCAGGTTTGCACGCGTAGGTTGAATGCACTGCATGTATGGAGTAGGTCCCATGCTCTCCTGGAAGCACTGGCCATAGTGTCGCAAGCAGTAAATTACATCCATGCACATGCAGCAATTCCCGTATTTCCACAGAGCAGCAGGTTTTCCATGCGTATGTACAGCAGCTGTGTTGCACATCTGCAAGACACGCATGTGGTGATGGCAGACGGAGTGGGAAAAGATCCCAACTGGGACTGGTCTGGTCTCTCTGGAACAACTAATTGAGCTTGTGGCCTGCTTCTGCTGTACCCCTGTGCTCATCAACACCGTGAGCTATGTCAGGAGTCACCTGGTGGACACTGCCTCCCTGGCTTCACAGAGCAGAGGCTGAAGACCCCATTGTACATACCTCCAAATCAAATATAACTTCTGTAGGCATCATATAGAAGGCCAGTCCATTTACACTCTGGTAAATAACCCAACCACTCCCTTCTGTGAACTTGCAAACACAAAAGCTGTTTTTTTAATCTACACTTAGATAACATTTTCTAACTGTAAAACAAGCTATCAAGGAGCTACTATGATAGTAGTATTTAAGTGACTGAAACCTCAGGGCTATGTCAATATGTACAAGCTGAAAATCTGACTTTTAAAATTATTTGTAAAGTCTTTAAATAATTTCTTTTAGAATTCATTTCCACACTGTCTTTTGCTGTATGTCTGTGGTACTGTTCTAATTCTTAGGAACACACACGCTTATTTTTTATGGTTTCTTGCTTACAAAACTCTTTTGTTCATTCTGAGAAAGCATACTGTTAATCACAGGAAAATATTTTCAAATTTCCTGTCTATAAAAGAAGAGAAAAAAGCTTTTCATCTAGACATAAATCCTACTCTAGTAAATAGTCTTTTAAAATGCAATTATAGAAGTGATTATCTTAAATCTAAAGCTAATTTAGTCCAAATTCTCATCAAAGCTTCTTAAAATGAAAACTGACCTCTCAGTTAAAACTTTTTTTTCAGATATTATTTTTTCAAAAAGCAACCTTGAAGTGGGGGAAAAAAGGGATTTTGTTTTTCTTTAAAAGAATGAGAATATTTTTTTAAATTCTGTGAGAAGGGTTAAAACGTGCATGTGAACAATGACAAAAAGGTGGGAAACAGATTTAAAAGTGTCTAACTGTGGCAAATAAGAGGTCTGTCTGCTTAGACAGGCTGAAGGACATTTATGAAAAGCCCAAAGAATGAGAATTGCAGCAGGACAGCTAAAAAGGCCCCAGGTGGGTACTTAGCTTGAAAGAGGAAATGAATTGATTTATTCATGAGAAATGGACTTGCTTTCCTGGAACACTGGAGTAAAACTGGTAATGGCTGTAATTTCGTCAGGCAGCAATCCCTGTTCTGAGGGATCTGGGAAAAGACCAGGAGGTAAGTGAAATTGCTGCAGCCAGACTGCCCAGACCAGGCATTATCACACAGTGGCTCTTTTGAAGCCTGGGAGGAAACCTCAGTGTCTGTGGGAAAGCCTGTGTGTGTCATCCGGGGCTCGAGGAGTGTTTGCAGTCTCCAGAAATGCTGTGGGATCGCAGTTGTGCGGGCTTTGGAGGAATTAGCTCCCTGCCGCAGAAAACCGCTAAGCCTGAAACCAGCAGAATCCGAGCTTTCAGCCAAATGCAGAACTGCACACAGATTTGTGGAAGCAACAGAGGTTTTGGGGAGATGGAGGAAGACCTGGTGAAGCACCTTGTGCTTGGGGGGCTGAGGATGTCGATTCACAGGACCACAAACTAAGGGCAGAGCAGCCCCCACCATTTCCATGCGCTCTTCCCCTGTGAAAACGTCATGCTGGGGAAGAAAGTTGTCCCTTCAGAAAACAGCCTTTGTGGTGCTAGGGACCCATCTGTTTTATTTAACTTATAATATATTGTCAGTCTCCTGAATTAGCAACTGGGGATGGCCTCTCTGCACACCCTTAGTTTAGGAGGACTAGGGGCTAGTAGTGTGTTCTTCTCTTGTGTGACTGCTTCGGGGCTCTTCTCTTGCTTTCATTCTAAACAGTTCTCACTGAGGAGTCTGCTTGTTACTGGTACATTATCAGGGCTATCTGGAGTACTCATTTGTTGCTGTGCTAGTAAAATGCAAACCCTCCCCTCACCCAGATGAAAACCCAGGAAACATTCATTATATCCATGGAAGGAGGAGTTTTCTGAGTTTTCTTAAATGACAAAAGTATTTGTGGGTGAGACCCTTGAAAGTAGGAAAGAAGTGGCTTCTCTCTCATACACATGCAGATTCACAAATCTCTGCACTACTTGAAATGTTGAAACTTTGGACCGATTCCCTAAGAACTGTAGTCATACCCCAGAGAGAAGAAGGATGTTGAGTCATAATGAAGAAAGGAAAAAGCTGAATGTTTGTTCTGTTACAGTCATCACAGAGGTCAGACACAACCAAGACAGACAGATGAACAACAAAACACTGGTTAAATGATTCAAAGGGTAGGTTTTAGGGCTTTAGACAGAAACATTTCAAGCACTCTGAAAGAAAATATGGAAATTAATTGTTACTCCAGTATATCTAAGCATTTGTGTCTTTTGAATCTAATATCTGAAGAAGGATTAATTTTAAAATGTTTCAGTAGAAAGCTTCTGAAGCACTTACACTGAGGCTGTGTGAAGGCTAGCATAAATATATCAGGACCAGAATGGTGTATAATGAAATTGCATGTGCTTTTGGAGATGTCTGATAGTGGTAAAAAGCTGAGAGAACATATAATCCTTTGCAGTATGGTATACCATCACCTTTTTTAAGTACCTCATCAAGCTACTCTTTTGCTTAAATAAGTTCTTCTTTATGAACACCCCGCTTGCTTTTGCTACCCTGGATGATTGCAAAAGTGAATGATGAGTTCGAAGACCTGACTGAGACTGGAAAGCATACCAAAGTTAGGAAAGACTGTCATACATTCAAATAGTTGGCTAGGTTTTAATTTCACAGCATAAGGTTCTTACTGCTTCTGTATTGATCACACAGTGACTTGCCAGGAGAGTTTAACTGTTTGATGTATTAACTTTGCTGTTACAGCTTTCTGAAAAGGGGATTTAATTTTCTGAGGTTGTACATTTTGCCATTTGTCATAACAGAGGAAAAATTGATTCCGTGCCTGCTTCTGTTTAGAGCTGCACATTAAAAGCCCTACAACAGAAGCTGTTCATTTTCTGGGACTTGTTACCAAGCTGGAGTCTCAGTTGAGAAACCGGAGTGATTACTGGCTTGTTTGTCACTGCGGTGACCCAGTAAGAGGAGGGAGCCAATCTTCACCAATCTGCTGTGTCTATCTGGATTTCCTCCTGTTCTCAAGCAATTGGCCAGTCAGCTCATCATGCGCTTGGGTGTGACTGCAAGCCATGATGAGTCATGGTTTAAGTGCACAACTCATGCTGAAAGGAAACTGAGGCCAATTTTAACTTTACTTTTGATTTTATCTCTAGCTTAGTTCTGTAAACTAATGGTCGCCTATTGTCAGAGGATGAAAGTTGCTGAAAACAGCAAGTTGACAATTGGAAAGTGTACTTGCAAATCTAAAACTTGTTATAGAAATTACGGAACTGATTATAGGGTGTCATTTCCTGATAACTCGATTCTTTGTTAATTTTTTTGTCTTATGAGGTATTGCCTAGGACACAATAGTCAGACAGTTTCCTACTCTTCCAACATTTTCTCTCTTTCGTTGGACAGCTCACGATCCACGCCTATGGAGACTGGTTCTGCCAGCCCTGGAGGAGACTCGCAGCCTTTTTTAGAAATCTTTTGGTGTTGGTTTTCTCACGGTGCAAGGTGGGAGCTTCTTGAAACCACTTTCAATGTTGATCTCGCGAATACAGTTTCTTTTACCCTTTCACTTCACAGAATCATAGATTGGTTGAGGTTGGAAGGCACCTCTGGAGGTCATCTGGTCCAACCCCCTCTGCTCAGGCAGGGCCACCTAGAGCCAGTTGCCCAGGACCATGTCCATGTGGCTTTTTAATATCCCCAAGGATGGAGACTCCACAACCTCCCTGGGCAGCCTGTACCAGTGCTCAGTCACCCTCGTAGTGAAAAAATGTTTCCTGATGTTCAGGTGGAGCCTCCTGTGTTACAGTTTGTGCCCATTGCCTTTCACTGGATACCCCTGAAAAAAAATCTGTCTCTGTCATCTTTACACCCTCCCTTCAGCTATCTGCACCCATTGATGAAATAGGTCAAGCTGCCTAGTCAGGGACTGAGCTGACATATCTACTCAGCAAAAACCTCTGGTGCTGTTCTTGCTACTGTCCAATGATTACAACATTTTTTGAGCCATGCTTTTTCTCAGGCAAATGTGTAAATGGTGCACTTAATGTTAGCCTAGGTCTTGAGTGTTTGTTGGAGCCCCAATGCTGTCACAGCCAGAGCTTACCTAGCCTGAGAGCTTTCCAAAACACTCTGCAAAAGCATCCAATAAAGTCAGTGAAGACTTGTTTACACATCCTGAACCACACAGCAGGCTACTGTTAACGTTATGCCTTGTGCCAGATTCAATATCCAAGCTGAACAATGGCATCTTAGGCTTGAGTGTAGTCATTAAAAGCAGCCTGTGAGGATGCTGGTAATAACTCCTATTGTCTATTTTGTATCTTTTCTGAAATGAGCCCCTATGTCTATTTTGCAGAGCTCACACAGGGTCTCAGAAGAGACCAGCTGGGTTACATGTTGACTGCTTTACCTCTCAACAAGCATTTGAAGGAGTGAGGAAGAGGAAGGAAGATGGGAGAGGGAATGGCCGCTGATCTACCAGAAGGGTGGGAGAGAATCAAATTCCTGTGAGTACTTCTTTGCACACACGCTTATTTCCTGACAAGAAGAATCACAAGCATGAACTTGAATTCCTTGTAAGGTGTTTTCTGACTGTTGTTTAGCTTAGGAGCTTTATTTTCTCATATTATTTCATATGCCACTATGATCTCTCTTCTTCTATACAAAATCCTTGTCTTTTTGTCTATCTAGCAAATTCTGTCTATAGTGACTCAAAGACTATCTGAGTACATAGCAGACTGTTCTAGGACTTTGTGCAAGGCTGTTGTCTGTGGTACGATGTACTCCATAGGAGGTCCAGACCCTACAGCCTTTCTAAGGGATGTGACCGTTCATAGGATCTCCAGAACAATACCTTCTCTACCCGCTTTTGCTACTGGGGCTTCAAGAGGGAGCACTCAGCAGAACAGTCTCCTGTTGACAAACCTCTGAAAACACCCAGGGTCAGTTTAGGGTTTGTGAGTTGCTCACAGTTGCAATGTTCTCCAGGGCGTGTTGTACCTGGGCATACTACATACTTCTCCACATGCCCCTCCACCTAAGAACAGGTTGGAAAATTTGGGTTTCTGGGATTTAGGTGGAGTTCTTGCAAGTCACGGTCAACCTGTTTATGTCTCTATGTGCAGCCATAGCAGAGCACAGTCATGTGTGGTCCTGATAAGAGATAAAACTTCAGCTCTGAGTGCTCATTTCTATGTCTTCCTGCCATGTGAGCACAAGTTACTGCCTGAGAAAATGCAAATGCCTTGTACATTATGACAAATGGTGTAAATCAGAAATCGTGGTACTTACCTCACATGAAGTCCCTCTGAGAAAGAACAATATACCAATGTTCTAGTTAAATGCTTTTGAATCACTACCCGGTAAAAAATGACACCAGCTGTCACATTTCACGTACGGGCTTATAAAATGGGGAGAGTGCACTGAACTGAGGCAGCCAGTGACTGTGTCACATGGTGGTTATTATATGACACCATGAGATACATATACTGCACATTCCTTTCAGGCAGAGAAATGTAGCAGAAACTGTACAGCTGGCACAGTGCTAGGAGAAGAAATCTTAAAATGATAGTTTGAGAAACAAAACCATGCTTCTTTTTTGTGTCTAGAGAGTAGAATAGAGTTTAGATATCGTCCTCTATGCACTTAATAAATACATGCAGAAATTGCATGCAGATACACAGTAGGGACTATTGCCTTATTAATGTATTGTAAGGCATAAGTATGAATGAACAATCCAGGGGTGTTTTTAATGATATTTCTGGAACAAAGCAATAAATGAAACAGAAGTATTCAGGAATGCAAATGAGCTGTTACTCCAGCTGGGAATGTAGGTTTTGGCATTGGCATTTTTAGCCTATGTAAGTAATGTTTATGCAGAATTACACAACTCTCAGGTTGTGTGTTGAACACTCCAAAGAGAGAGTAAAATGGAATATACTGTACACTAAGTCCCTCATCTGCTAAGACATTTAGCAGAGTACATATCAATAAGCAGGGGAGTAGTCCTACTAAAATGTGAATGAGTAACCCTTTAAAAATCTATTCAAAACATACCTGGTTCTGCTGCATATCGAGAAATATCAGAGATCTTTTTCCTCCATCATTTTGATTGGTATTATTTTAATACTGCTTGGCAGTTTTATTGGTGGCGCAATATGATTTAGAAGACTGAAATGATGTAGCAGAATGGGAGGGAAACTTCCAAACACCAGTCTTACAAAATCAGAAATAGCAGGTATTTTCTGTAAGAACAGTTTTAAGAAAATGCTGTTAAGTAATAATCAATAATAACCAATTTTACTGCCTTTGGAAAATTACTTTTTTCCCCAGCCGATCCCTATATGAGGCTTCTAAGCCTGTCTGTCAAAGTTCATTCAGATGAGCTAAAATGTAAACTGATATATAAATAAAACACAGTCTGAGGTTCTACCAGTTCTGTCTCTCATTGTGCAAATCTTGTCACTTTGACTGAGAGAGGCCATGTGTCAGCAGAGTCATGTTTATTCGGATTAGTGTCTGTTCTTCTACCAACAAGAAACTTATAACTGCTTTTATGTTGTTGGCAGTTGTATTTGTAAGGGCGTGATGACTAAGCTTCACATGTTTCTATTAATACAAAGTTGGCTGTCATTGATAGGAATACTTGCTGTTGCATAAAGCGAAAAATACTTCAGATAACAACTTAAAAGTTGGTAGAAGCTTCTCAAATGCATGTTGCAGTATAGATTTAGTTTTAAAAGTTGTCAGTTGTACAGTGTCAAGGAAGTCTTATATCTGTCAGGAAACAGAACAGCTTGCTTGTTTTTTCGTTATTTGCCAATTGCAGTGGAAATGACACAGCACAAAAAACTGCTGACTGAAGAGTCAGTTGTATATTCTAGGTACTTTCTGGTTTTGAAATAACACTATAGATTATCACAAGTGGTGCAGTTGTTTGAATTCAACTTCTGCCAAGTTTTTACGCTGCTGATGCTGGTAATAATAGAGAAATTTACCTTAGAAGCTCCTTCTTAAGTCACAACTTGTCATTTTCAATATTAAATATAAAATGAAGTTTTAATTAAATGTCTCATTTATCTTATTTGTCATGACATTCCTTAAATTACATTGTATCTTAACAGTTATGTAAGGAATAATATTGTGTACTGTAGAGCAGCCATCTGCTGCTGCAGGCAACCATGATTTACTTGGACAGGGGAACAACCAGAAGGATGAGAGTCAATGTGCACTGGTGCAAGGTGACACAACTCCACTGATACTATAAATCAGTATACCCCAATGAAGGATAATAAAGATGATGAGTCTCTCGACCAAGAAAGGCAGCATTTTCACCAGATGAGGCCTGTGATGGGGCTCCCTGACAAGCAAAGCCAACCCTACGGGCCCTTAGTCACATTTGATGGGGCTCCGAGCAACCTGATCTAATAACATTGTCCCTGCTCACTGCAGAGGGGGTTGGACCAGATGATCTTTAAAGGTCCCTTCCAAGCCAGTACATTGTGTGATTCTGTGATTCTATGATATTTGGGAACCAAGTGCCCCTGTGGAAAGAGGAGCAGCCTCATACCCCAGGAATGTTCCAGCAGTTTGAGAGGATCTGTTGTGCTCAGTGTCTGTCTTCAGAAGGGCCACTGTATCAGCTAGGGTCTATGCACCCGTCTGCACTTCTGCCCTAAGTTTAAGTAGGACATCTAGCTTATGCCTGAAGAATTAGTATAGGATTTTTAAAAAGCTTATGCTGAAAAAGAAGAGTCACAATTTATTTGCAAGCATTGCTCTTCAATGTTTCTTCTGGGGAGCTAGAAGTTGTAAAATATTAACCAGAGGGGAAAAAAAAGGAGAGAGTTAACTTCACAAATCAAATAGGCAGTGTATTTTAAACAGACTGCATTTGATACAGCAGTTAAAGCAGCAGCCGTGAGTTGATGGTAGAGTAGCACAACTGCAAATGCTGGGCTGTGGGAGAACTAGGTATATCTAGGTATTCAAATATACCTACTTCTCTAAAACTGAGGTCCACTTACACCTAAAATATTCAACCAAGCAATATGTTCCTTGCTCACCTCCTGAACAAGACTCAGGACTCCTGAACTCCATCCTTCCCTGCTTGACCTGAGCATCCTCTCAGTGCCCAGGGTTCTGCTTCTCAGTATGTGCAAGCGAGCCACGGCCTGAAAAGGTTGGTGCCTCATCCCTGCTTAATCACTCTGGTTGAAATTTGGGGTGCAGGAGTGCTGAGTGGCATTCCCAGTGTCCCAAGTGTGCAAACACAGCACATCCGACAGTCACAGGTGAGTCCTGGCCTTCCACAGAATGCAAAACGTTGCCTTCTGACCAAGGCACCTAGCTGGAAACAGAAAGTACTCAGCCCCTTATATCCAGGCTGTGAATTATATAAATAAATATAAAAATTGAAACTTGGGTGGGGAGCCCCATTACCCAAATGTTAGGTCCCTGTTTCTTGTTTGCTCTCCCCTCACTCACAGATTTTGCAAAGTTTGCTGCACGAGGACCCAATTGCAACATGAGAGGATCAGCGTTCGTCCTCTGCATGTGCCCTTGACCTATTTGACCTATGTTCAAATGATGGGAACACTGTGTCTGAAGCTGAAAAAGCTTTCCAATTCTTTCCCCTGAGTGCTTTTGGAGTGATTTTGGTAGAAATTACTAAAAAGTCACAGATAAAAAATTGCCATCACCAGTTTTCATTACTTCTCTCCTCCTGTTCATTAGTTCTCAAGACATTAGCCTGTGTCTGTTGATCAGCTACTCTCCTGAGCACATCACAAGGATTTTATTTTAATCCATGTGCATTATTTTAAGCTTGTAATTGATGGGTTATAAAAATAGGCAGCAGGCCATTAAAATATGAAAATTAGCTTGGATTAAACTCAGCTTGTTCAGATGCTGTCAAGGTTTCGAACAGCAAAATACAACATATTGCCAACTATGCTAGCTAACATCTAGATCCAAGATATATTTGATTCATTGGCTAGATGGCTGCCATAGTTGAACAAGTATTATGGGATACATATATTAAAAATTAAGCTTCATCCAAATTAAAGAAAAAAAAAGGTATTTAGTTAAATAATGGCCTGGAAAATCCTTACAGTGAAAGCATAAAATTTAACCACTGATGCAAGGAAGTAGAATTAGTTAGCCAAAAAATCCTCTGGAAAACAAATTAGAAGTGCTGAGAATAGTTGTACTGTTGTCTGTTGAATTTAAAGTCATCCTGCTTATTGAAACTGAAATGTGTTTGCATTATCAGGTAAAGGGAGGAAACAAACTTCTAGGAAAATGGGTTCCAGGTAGAAAAGGTGCCTCCAGACTATCAGTGCCAAAGCAGGCATGCTAGAGATAGTCCTCTCCCTACCCTACAGGCAGTGAAGGAGAAATGAGCTTATACTGGGGAGAAAAGTTGTTGCTGTTGGTTTATAAAGAAAAAAAATTAAGGAAGGGGCTCAAAAGAGCATCAAGAAAAAAATAATTAACTGGTCAGTAAGAGATTGGAAAGCAGAACAGTTATAAAACAAGTAGTTTATAGCTAGAGCCTCTTACACTCAGGACAAAGCTGCCCATGAAGAAAGTTAATTGACTGTTAATAAATTAAGACGATTATTATGTTGCCACTTATAAATTCATTTTTTTAAACAAAGTTTTACTGTAGGCATTAAATTTCTACAGAGAGGGAGAAACTTGAAAATAGCCATCTGACAGCACACTGGAGCAGTTCTGATGAAAAACACAATGAAATAGTTCAATTCACAAAAAGAAACAAAGAACAAAAGTTCTAGCAGAAAGAACAGGTAACAGAAAAGTTCAGTCCTGAGACTGTTTCTAGGCAGCATTAAAATTAAACATTTCTGCTTTATCAAAATGGGCTGCTGGTGCATACCGCTGATGCATGGATAAACTGCACACAGATTTTCCAGAAGTAATTAGGCAGAAGGAGGGGTGAAATTGGAGCTGACTTCACTAAGAGTGTAGCCCAGCTTTAAAGAAGATTAGTAACAAGATCCAGGAAGGAATCACCTGGAACAGCAACTCAAAAAAACGGCAATCCAGATCAACTTGTCGGCTGTTAGGACCGAGTGAACAAAGTAGGGGCACAGCAAAGGATGCAGGGGAGCCTGGGCACGATGCCTCCCTCCCTCATGGGTGTGCTGAGGGAAGGTGTGCTGTCCTGCTTGGGGTTCCTGCAGCAGTCGAGGTGAGTCAGCAGATGTGTCTTGGGGTTTTAGGTCCTACAGACTGATCCCAGGGAAGAGAGAGGTAAGAAATCACTGCATGCTTTTCTCCTTGTCCTCTGCACATGAAGCAAACAGTCCAAAACAGTTTTCCAAGGAAGCCCCAAAAGACTCATGTACACTGTCACAAGGTTTACAGTGCATATCTATCTTCTTTCCAGATCTTTATTACTCTGCTAAGATAAAATAAAAAGTCTATTCTTGAGCTGAGACATTATCAAAACCCTCTGAAGGTCAAAGAGTGTGGATGAGCAAACTTGTTTGTAGGGTTTATTTCCTGTATTTCTTAGCTCAAATCAAGTAATTTCTTCTTTCAGCTTATTAAAAAAGCAGTGTCCTATCATGGGTCAGCTGTCTGTCTCCATGATTTCCATTTATCTGGCTTCAGACCAGAAGCAGGACAGAGACAGCATTGCTTTGGGTTTTTTTATGGTTTTCCTTCACAGACTACATAAGTACCAGATGATCTTGTTCCACTTTGAAGAAGCTTCAGGCTGAAATGTGAAAAAGCTCAAGTTCTTGAATATAGTTGTTCATATAGTACAGACAGCTGTCCATTTGTATGTCATACATCTTAATTGCAGCACCACAGTAATATTTTTTAAAAACTGTTATTTAACAGACACCTTTCCATTATATTTTCCATCTCATTTTGCATTGTATCGCATCTTACTCTTGATTGCTCTGGAGCCTCTCTGGAGCTGTAGGAGCATTTGCTTTGCAGGTTTTAAGTCCTTTTGTCATCGTCTTTGCCACCTGATGC
This sequence comes from Mesitornis unicolor, assembly GCF_000695765.1. NCBI lineage: Eukaryota > Metazoa > Chordata > Aves > Mesitornithiformes > Mesitornithidae > Mesitornis > Mesitornis unicolor. Next base: position 14,197 of record NW_010156404.1, read on the forward strand.
CACTCTGGAGCCCTGGTGACAAATAGCCAATTTTTCTGTCCTCTGAAGACCTCTCTGCCTTTTGCCAGTCATGTGAAGAGCAAGAACCAGCCAGGCAAGTTGTGGAGCAGCCCATTTTGATCCACTTTCCCCTGCAAAAGTTGGAGGTGGCTCCATAAAGAAGGGAAGTCCTACAGACCTGCCGCATTGTGTATGGCACACAGTGGGGCTTTACGTCAGACCCCTAATTCAAGAAAGCAATGACTGTAGCTGCACAGACATACCATAAAGGTTTCAAGTTCCCTTTCATGGATGCTCAGTGTGGTTGTCACCTTTGTGTGGTTGGCAGAATAGTTTGTTGATATGTATTTGGTTTCTGAGGAGGTTTTTTCAAGTGAAGACAGAACAATTTGATTCTAATGCTACTGAGAATCTGAGTTTTAGGTACTTTTTATGTCCACATAGCATGACTCAGAGTACCAAGAGTCTCACAGTCTTAACAGCATTCCCAGCAGGCTAATACTTAAGTGCAGGAAGCCAAGTTACAGTTTAATGAATGGCTCTTTTATACAGATGCAACACGTGGCAAGGAGGCCCATGGAGACCCAGCTGGTGGGTGACTGGACCCCAAGGTCCCTATGCAGTCAGTGGGAAGTGAAAGACATCTATAGGAGGCACTTACAGTCTGAATCAACATATACTCCCTGCTGCTGGCTCTGATCCCAGAGCAGCATCAGCCCCAGATAACAGGCAATCTGAATTGGTCATTTCAGTTTTGAACTGGGGCACTTTCTGTGTTGTCCAAATCCGTGTCAGATGTCAGAGCAGATCTTCATACAGACTGAATTTTCAAAGGTGAAGTCTGACTTGTCATGTGTCGATTTGGATTTATTTCCAAACTAAGATATTCAGAAAGCCCTATTACCCAGCTACCCAGCCCTTGAGAATGAAACCCTGAAAGACTGATGCACGCTGCTTACCCAAACACTACTTAGTTTTGAAAACTTAAATTATATAGTGAGCAATCTAAGCCTACTGTGGACTACTCTACTTCTTCTAACCTCATCCTTTAGCTGGCATTGACTCTTGTAACTAAAATGGTATTTAAAAAGGCATTTAACAAATAAATAAATGGGACTGGAAGTTTTTTCTTTATGTATTTTTTAAATAAAAGTCCACCATAATGCTCCAGTAAGGCTGAGACTAGCTGAAGATGATGTGTTTCACAAATCCTCTGCTTGCTTCAGACAGATATTAAATAATTCCTACTCTTGAAATAGGAAAGTGCATCATCAGACAAAAAGAACCAAATGCTTAAGATCATACTGAAGTAGTCATTTTGCTTGTTCAGCTGTACATATCATGATAGGTCTGAGCTCACTGCCTATCTATCTTATAAAGACACTCAACTTTAAGTTGCTTATCTTTTGTAAGCGTATGTTTTAATGCTCTCGACTAGATTAAAAAGAAAGAAAAGGAAAAAAAAAGAAAAAAGAAAAAAGGGAAGGGAAGGGAAGGGAAGGGAAGGGAAGGGAAGGGAAGGGAAGGGAAGGGAAAAAGGAAAGAAAGGGAAGGGAAGGGGAAAAGAAAGGGAAGGGAAGGGGAAAAGAAAGGGAAGGGAAGGGGAAAAGAAAGGGAAGGGAAGGGGAAAAGAAAGGGAAGGGAAGGGGAAAAGAAAGGGAAGGGAAGGGGAAAAGAAAGGGAAGGGAAGGGGAAAAGAAAGGGAAGGGAAGGGGAAAAGAAAGGGAAGGGAAGGGGAAAAGAAAGGGAAGGGAAGGGGAAAAGAAAGGGAAGGGAAGGGGAAAAGAAAGGGAAGGGAAGGGGAAAAGAAAGGGAAAGAAGGAAAAGCTTTGGTTTTAATTAGTAGTGATTAGCGATGATAAAGCAAACCAGAAAAGTAACAGTGGGTTTTTGTCAAATTTAAAGGCAGAGTCTTCTTCCTTCCTGGGTCCAGGTGTTTGAACATTTTTTATTTGAACATCACATCTTCCTCCTTCTCAATTTACAGTGACCAAAGGAAGAGTATTGAAAGCATGGGAGAATGAAACTGTGAGATGAAATCACAAGCAAAATTGTCTGTGGTCAGATATGCCTGCCTGAAGTATGCATTTGCGGAGGAGAGCAATCTGTGTGCTGAACAGTCACAACTGCATTGACGCTCTCGGGTTACTGAGTAAGTTCAGATAGGAAATATTTTAGCTCTAAGTCTCTACTTACCAGATGCAAACCAAAAAAATCACATTCTTATTACACATCCAGATTTGAGCAGGCATTCATGAGAAGGGCAGAGAACACCCCTTTAACCCAAGCACTCCTCCTCTGTCCTGTTACTACATCAAAAGCAGAGGGGAGTTTCTCTGAGAAAAGGGTGCCACAGCCTCAACTCTGAGAAACATTTTATTTCTCTACCATCTCATCTTTGAAGCAGCTGAGATCTCCTCTTACTGGAAGAACAGGGAGAGATATGTGAGGGGAGAGGACAGGAGGAATGGGACCCATCTGGCAGAGATACCCATGGCATTTTCAGCCTAGTCCAGTATTTCTGCTAAATTTTTCCAAAGAAAAGAAAAGCAAGAGAAGTATTTTTAAAATTCTTTAACAGTATTATGCTGTTACTCTTCAAGCTAAGAGCTATTTCTAGATGTGTTTTATAGTGCTTTGTAAATATTGGACATTTCTTCTGTGTTTGCTTGCTTTTATTTTTAAACTCATATAGCTCCGTATAATGGCTCTACAGAGCCACTTCATAAGGGTTGGTGTAGCTGCAGTTGTGCAAGGGGAAACAAATGTGCCAGGAATGGCAAAGAGACTGTTTTCTTCATTACTTTTGACATCTTATGCCAGCATCTGGCTTTTTCGGCAGCTGCAACTGGACCTCAACCCAGCTGAAGCAAGATGCCCAAGTTTTGTGTGCACCTCACAGCGTGAAGGTCCTCCCTGTTATTAGATGCTGTGAGGTCCTGTTTAGCTCACTGACAGACAGGTCAACAGAAAGGCCCCAACCCAGGACTGTGTTTAAACACTCTGAGCAAGTAATTAAATTTCAGTGAAGTTTTAAAACAGTCATGTTTCAAGCTGAGGCACTGGTCTCTCTGGCCTTGATCCAGCAAAACACTTAAGTGCATGAGTAAAACTTTACCGCTGTAAATAGTCCTATTGGCATATCACTGGGAACTACTCATTGCTTAAAGTTAGGGATGTGTGTGTGTTCAGGAGATTTGTTTGATGTGGCCACAGTGCCCCACGGTAAGTGCTGTATTGAACCAGGGCCTAAATCCAGTTTACCATGTGGTGCCTTCTTGGCATTGCTGATTAACCACCAAGCAGCTTTTCTCACTTAGATGTGGACACCTTCATTTCAGAAGCAAAGTTAAGCACTTTTAAATGCCACTTTCTCATCATAAAAATTTAGTGACGATTCCCTTTTGGACAGTAATACAGTGGTAGGTTTACATCAGAGCACTCTGGCAGTCAAACTGTGAATTAAACATCTCTTGAATGGAAATTACAGGATTAGGAGAATATAATAAACAACTGAAAACACTACATGTACAGTCTTAGGAGACACACAGTTATCAAAAACTGCTAGTAAAAATTATGTCTGCTACCTTTGGTAAAATCCTGCTTATGTTTTCTTTCACCTCACCTTTAAATACAGTGTAACTAGAATTTTGTCTCTTGCCAGATTTCAGCCAAGTGACAAAACATAAGCCTCTTTTTTATTAATTAAAGGAGAATTCTGAAACAGCTAAAGTAGAACAGCAAATTTACTAGCATGCTTTTTTCTGCTCTTTTTTCCTTCCAAAACATTCTAGGAACCCAAATTTTCCTGAAACACAGTTGTTCAAATAAACTGTGGGCTGTGCAAGAGCCACCAAATTCATGGCTGGTAAAGCGATCCTAATATTCCAGCACAACCACTTTGGGTCGTTGAAACTTGAACTGCGTCTGGAACATTGCCCATGCATTAGGACACACTTCCGACATCTAGCACTTCCCATGTTCAGATTACTTAACCTAAACACAAAGAGAAAAATAGGAAGATAACACTTGCATTTTCTTTTAGAACTGTGTAACTCATAAATACCAGGCTGTATAAGATCTAAGGCATATTAAAATTTGCTAGCAAAAAAGAGGTACTGTTAGCTGTTAAGGTAAACAGGTTAGCTGTTCTGTACTGTGTTATTTAAAGGATATTTAATTCTTAGTTTTTCTACCATTAAATAAATACTTTTTACATAAAGTGTCTGCAATCAGTTAGTACTGTCTACTACTTTGAAAAAGTAAAGCCATATAGGCCAGATTTCCAGGCACATGAATCCAACTGAACTCAACACAAGTACTTTGGACAAATAAAGATACTATGATATAATTTGTAATTATTATTAACACTTTCAGTTTCTCTAGGATGCCAGAACTCATTTAACTTGTGTGCTCATGTTAACTGTTGTACAATGTGTTGTTGAAAACTACATCTTTGTGCAAGTATCTCTAGCATCTTAGAAATATTGGATATCACTCTTTTGGTAGGTTCCAATGTGATCACATGGTGAGAAATTAGTATACTGTTCCATACGTAGATAATATAAAGAATTAGTAGCTATAAACACTTAAATAAGCAAAACTCCACTTGAACAAACACAATTGCATACTCAAAACATTTACTGAGGTATCCGTATTTGCTTTGTAATAATAGTGGTAGATGTCACATTACCCACCAGAGGGAGCTCATACAGTCAAATGTAAGGGCATCTTTATAGACGTAAACTAATGAGAGCTATTTAAAGGGTTATAAATAGATTTAAGCACCTTTTTAGAAGTTAGTGCATAGCTGGATGTAATTTATATTAGCTGGGAACTGTTACATGATTTTTTCGTCCTTGACAGAATATTCCTTTTTTGAAATTATTTCAAAAATAAGTGTTCACATTCTTGGTGCAGATAACTTCATGAGGAGGTACTATTCCGTATGTGAGTACTAGGCTTTTTTTCTGATTGGATACAACCAAGTAGTGAATAAGCCTAAGATTTAGAACAGTATTTGTATGAAGATGTTTGAAAGTGCCTCTGTCTTCCATAAATATTAATATTTGCCTCGTATTTTTTTGTACTGACAGCTAACCAGTAAACCTACATACTGATGTACTTGCAGAACATGAATACAAAAGAGTCTGGCCACATGACAGTCAAGGTTTTTAGCAGGTAATGTTTTTAAAGTATGCATTTGCTTCTCACTACTGTATCCGAGCACAGCAGAGGAATGTGACAGGCAAGAGTCAAAGGAACAAGCCAGGGAGAGCACTGCAGCAAAATGGCTGTGGAGAGAGTCTGTAGGCAAAGGCAAATCTGGGTTGTGCACTGAGATGTGTCATATGCTTGCAGGAAAGTCACAAGACAGAGGCAGAAGTTTTTCAATCACAGAACACCACGTCACTGCCCCTTTATGTGGGTAGCCGGGGGTCTAGTTAATAAAAGCACCACACTCGTGCAATGAAAGCAGCAAAAGTCCATGCATTTATCTCAGTACTAAAGTGCTCTAGCTTCAGTACTGGTTTTGCTATACATAGGCTATTTATCAAGGCTGTCTTTTATTTCTCTTTAATGCAAATACAGCAGTTGGAATGGTAGTGGGCTCGATGATCCTTATGAGTCTCTTCCAACTTGAGCTATTCTGTGATTCTATGATTAGCAGAATACAGTCTTATTCTGGTACTGGTTATTCATCTTTCTATAGAAGAACCATCTGCAATGCCGTGAGCATCTTTATCACAGTATAGCTCAGTTGATAGTAGACATATTAGACAAAAGCATAACCTTAAAGACGTAAACATTCCAGTATAAAATGCTTGTGTAGACTCGGCTTGGAAAAGCCTTGGGAAACATCCAAACAAAAACTTCTTAATTTTGACCTAAGGACAACAGCCTATACATCCCACTGGTGCGAGCCATAAGAAGCAAGCAAGCAGTGAAGGCATAGCTCACTCACCAGTTCCTCTTCCTTGCTGTAACTACTTCCTTTCCGTCACTCACAGTTCTCCTATCACTTCACTCATTCTGAGCACCCAAAGCACTGTCTGGCATCTGGCTGCACATTTGTTACACCAGCACACACATCCTCATTTCATTTCCCTAATTTCTGTATCAAAATTTAATGTAAAATTCAGGCAAATAACTAAATCCGCAGACCACCTGCTCTCATCTTTTCCTAAACAGTTTGAAGAAAGCAAGCATGTCTCATGGTCGGCACCTGTGTGTGGGCAGAGTGCCTTGCTGCCGTATACCAGCACCGAATCATGTAATGTTTGGAAACCCTCTCAAGCACATGGTGATCATCAGACCACGTCATGAGATTGCCAGTCAATTGGATCTGGTCCAGAGTGATGCTGCTTACTCAGTGGATGCATGGGTTGTGGTCAGGGGGAGGAATTAAAGGAACTGAGGTTTGGAAGGGGGATGTGATGACTGACGTGTAGAAAAACTGAGTGACTCATATGCTCAATCTTTCTACAGTGTAAACCACCGGTCTGTGCAGTCTAGAGAGCCTGGGTTGAAGTCAACAGTAATTTGTGAATGATTGCCATCTTACATTCATACTAGTATGAGTAATGCATGACATTCCTTGTAAGCAGCATTGAAGAACCTAAAGGTGACTGACATGGTACCAAGCAAGGTAGATTTTTTAAATTCTTATAAAAGAACTGATTTTGGATTTATATTTAAATATCGGCTGCACAGTTTTGGTGTGCATCTGAAGGACCATCTCAATCACTCCTGGTTGAACACTGCAAAACCAAGGGACTCAGTGAGGGTAAAGGTAGATCAAGGCTGTCCTTCTAACTCTGCCTTGCTTCTCTCCCTCCTAAACGTGCACTGTGGCACAGTTGTGCAAGTCACAAAGTTTGGGTTTTTTCCCGGAGAAGCTCAGCAGGATGGACAAGGGGGGACAGCTTTTTGACACTGGTTCAGAATAGCTCTGGGCCTTCATTGCTGCACTCCCTTCAGGTCTCTCATGAGGACAGTTAATAGTTCATCGTGGGTTCTCCAAGGATGTTCATTGCCGTATTTTTTTCTATGCATATACATGCCAGGACACTGACAGGAGGGAAAAGACCCTCAGGGCTGTGTGTGTGCACCTGTGTCTGTGGAAGTGTGTGCATGGGAGAGAAACGTCATGCCAGCACCCAGGTTTTGTTAACCCTCCTCAATAAAGGCAATAAAGCCTCTGTGAGAGGTGACACATTTCCAAAGATCATTAATTCACAAAACCAGCCAGAATACAGATAATCCTGGAAAGGGAAACATTTTTAAAAAGTTACTGAACCCAAACCTGCAGGTCCTTATCTTCCAGACTTTTCAAGTGTAAAATCTCCCTAGCCTCTGGCCATTTCAAGGCTGCATGAGTCATATCCTTGCTAACTGGAATATTTAAATTGAGCTTGTTCAGCATTTGTTACGATGGAAGGAAGTTAGTTAGAAATAATAGGAAAGGGAAAGCACAGGTCTTGGCTTTTTTAAATGCATGTACTTCACTAACTGTTTTCTTAAGCGGTCTGAAGCAAATGCGTGGTTACTTTTGCTAACACAAATGACCTGGATAATAGCAAGAAATACACTTATCTGTGTAACAGACTGTATGTACGTAGCTGTATGCATTCAGCAACTTCTGTTGTCATCCCAGGCTCTCGCACGCCTTTCCTTGCCTTCTGGCCACTGGTGAATTGCAAGAAAGAGCCTCAGACTGCACTGCTGTTTTGCTGAATGCAACTGCAGTCATCACAGGTTGTAGTCAAAAGTTATAAAACTGAACATTTCTTTAGCACTTGAACCCAAAAGCTGAAACTGGCTTCTAAGTTCTTGGCTGAAACACGATATAAAAACATCTTTAAAATAATTGTATAAAACGCTTTTTTACGGTGTTATAGTTACAGTGGACCTAGCAAGCAGACCTATTTAAGGTCTGTCCTTAAATAACAGAAGGACAAAAATCATATTATCTGTTTGGAAAATACAGCAGAAATATGACAAATATTTTAATAAAAACCTTAATTTCAGCTATTAAGTCAGTAGAGCCACACAGTTTAAAGTAATATCTAGAGAAAAACTCAGCATGTCAAAATTGGAGATTTATTTAATATGAAAATTTTTATCATTATTATGCTCTTGATAAGAAAATCAAGAGATTAATGATAGATACAGCAGTTACCTCTCAGAAGGCTGTTCTAGCCATTTTTACACTTTGCAACATCTGAATGATTTTCTGGGTGATGTTGGCTTTTCTGCATTTTAATTTCACTTGCCTATGAATATTTCATTTGTCTACCCTCCTGTCTTTGAATCCCATTTCCCCTGCTATTTTTCTTTTAAAATTTGTTTTCATGAGATACTTTATTTTTCCTTCCATGGTACTTCTAGCTCAGTTTTACTCATCTGGATTGTGATGCAATTTCTCTGAGTCACTGTTCTCAGGCACGTGAGCATCCATGCTGGCAGGCAAATACATTGATGCACAGCAGTTATTTTTCAATTTCACCATAACTAAAAGTAGGAGGGAAATCTGATTGCAGATAGCCACACTCCAGATTAAATACACATCTGTGGTTTCTATTCGCTTGAGATGTTTTAAGAGTTCCATATTTAGCCAGGCTGGTAAGTGGACCATATGACAAATTTGGTGTCTGTACACCTGAAGATGTTTCCTGAAGACTTCCATACTGATCAGTCTCTATAGGTTAGAAAAGCCATATTCTCTGGCTACTCTCAAATCACTGTGTGCCACAAATGATGCCCAGCTTCCTTCCTCTACATTGCTTCGGCTCTTCCTCAGATTTTTCTCAGAGAATGTGGTCTGATACTATTCTGACATCCAAAACATAATGGCCGCAGTTAAATAGACAATTTAAAGGTGAATGAAGTTATCTGTAAGTAAAGTTCTGCTGCGAGATCCAACTGCATCCAAAGGCAGTCTATAAATGAAGTGATTTTACTTTGTGCAGTTGTCAATGAATTCACTGAAATCACCAAACAGACTGACTGATGTTTTCAAAGCTAGGTAGAAAAATCTGTGACTAAATCAACCAATTAATTTTGAAAGTTACAATTCTGTTGTTCAAAACACATAAATACAGACAAAAATTATATAACCCAGATTCTGCAGCATCCTGTGCTCAAAGTAGAACACTGAAGTCTGCACAGGGTAGGTTTGCCTTCAGCATGAAACTCAGACAAGGCTTTTTCCAGCACTCCCAGGCTTGACATCCCAAGTGTTTTTTATTCATAGAATAATAGAATCACAGCATGCATGAGGATGGAAGGGACCTTTAAAGAACATCTGTTCTAATTCCCCTGCAGTAAGCAAGGACAAGTTACTAGATCAGGCTGCTCAGAGCCCCATCAAACCTGACCTTGAATATCTCCAAGGATGGGGCCTCCACCACCTCTCTGGGCAACCTGTTCCAGCGATCTACCACCTTCACATTGAAGAACTTTTTCCTAATATCCAACCTGAATCTACTAATTTCTAGTTTAAAACCTTTACCCATCATCCTATTGCTATTCATTATGTTTTTTGCATATTCATTATGGGTTTTTTTCCTGTCCATCTTTCGAAAAATATAGTGAAAATTGGACCCTCAGATAACAACATGCTCTGAAAGAGGAACAAATATGGTATTATACTGCCCATAGAGCACCTCAGCAGCAAGCACATGCCTCAGAATGGTGATTTCCCCTCATGTCTCTGCACTGAGCAGCGTAAGGGAGTCAGCAGTGCCAGGCACATACACTGCCCCTGCTGCAGCCACTCAGGATGAGAAGTGGAGACATGGCAGTCCTCTCCTCTACCACTACCTCCTCATGCTCTCTTACTGCAACATCGAGTGCTTGTAGTACCATAAAGCCTGTTTTTGTGCTTGTGTTGCAGGGAATACTGTAGGTAGTTAGCACAGAGAATATCAGGGGTAGTTTGTATTTTCTTTATCCCCTTTGCTGCTGAAATCACTGTGGAACATTTTGGTGCCAAGAGATTTCCTTACCAATTAACATAAAATCACACTTTTATAATAGATTAGTGATAATGATCAAAGCTAAACTTCTGGTAGAAATCTTAAATTCATAGTTTTCAATTACTAAGACACATTTCACTACTAATGGCATATCAAGTTGAATTCCAGCCTCATGAAGATGCTACAAGCTACACCTCTCAAGCAAAGTTAAAAATGTAGGCTGATTTAAGAATATTCAGAACATAAAATGGCTTTTCTATACCTGGTTTTAATGAAAAAAAATACTGTATGAATAGAAATGGAAGTATAACAAAGAATTTTCGATTGATCTAGGAAAACACAGGGATAAATAGAGCAAGTAAAACTACCATTTTACTTCCAGGTTATCTGTATATGACGGAACTCCTGTCCCTACTTACAACCATTTATGTTTCAAAACAGACTGGAAAATAATAACAAAATATTCTCACAGTACTTTTACTTACATATTCTCAGTTGAAACGATGATGATAGCATTCATATATTAATTTTTCATTTCTTGCATGCCAAAAAGTACAATAAAAAGACTCACAAGCTATCTTTATGCTTGAGGAAGGAAAGTTTGATCTCATCTGTTTCCTTTTAATTTTGTAACTTGCAACTGGCAAGTCAACTTGTACTGGCAGTATACTTGTTTGATAAAAAATAATTATGTTACTTCAGTTTTTAATGTGCAATTTCTCAGATTTTATACAACAATCTAAAGTTGACATGGGATAATAAAGTATAGTTTTTACCTGTGAGAAGATCTGTTTTAAGATAATTTCCAAACACTTTAGGCATGAGGAAACTAATTAAAAAAATCTTCACCAAACTAAAATTAACATATATGTATTCCATATATTAACATTGTCCCTGCTGTATGTCTTAGTATGGTCCAAATTCCCACACAGAGACTATTTATATCATTTTCTAGTGTGTCCATATCTTCTTAAATTGGAAGAAATATGTTTAGAAAAGAAACCTGATCTACTAGAACATATAATGGGGATAGATTAACTTCAATTATGTTACTTGAAATAAAATATCCATTATATAATGGATGAAATATCCATTATATTAAGCTACTGGCTGGCAAGCATTAAATCAAACATAGACTTCTACATACTCTGTATCTGTAGTAAAGTATTATAACATATTAAACAGATCTTTATTTTAAAATCTCTTTCCAGCACAGGACCAATCCTGTATTAACTGCCTCACATAAGCTAGCTGAGAGTTATGAAGACCCCTGTCTTTTTTGGTACTGTATTCTGAGCTTTTCCAGTTGCTCTACACACTGTGTCTGGGCCAGCTTCAATGTTCGGTTCTCCTCTGTCAGTTCTGCGTACTCCTTAGCCAGCTGAGCAGCATCCATGCTTTCTTTTTCCACTTGTTCCAGCCTGGCAATCAGCTCCTTTCTGACAATTATGAAAAAAAAGAAAAAAAAATTTAAAATGGCATTATGCAAAAGTTCGTTGTCGTCTGTTAGGTTAAAGCTGGACTATAGGTTGTTAACAAGGTATTACCTGAGCTCTTGTGAAACAGAGATCTAGGAAGTGAATTTGTTAAGAGTCCTCCTTTTACCTTTAAAAGATGAAGCTGCCAAAATCTCTGATAGGTTTGCTGTTCAGTGACCAAACCTGCAAAATGCTAAGGAACTTCAGGTATCTCTAACTTCAGTAAGGGTTGAACATGCAGTTCATGGGTGAGAATCAAGTTCCTGCAGACCACAGACTAATATTTTGCCTGAAGAATAACAATTTATTTTTCTCTCAATATCAAACATATATGAAATTGAGCAAGTTTGGGGTTTTTTTGGTCAGTTGGTTAGCTTTATCAGTAAATTCTGTGAAGTGCACTTGGTTTCCTTTTCTCTGCTACAAAGAGAAATTATTCTAATAAATAGTAGGCACATTAATCTCAACTACTTATACTGTTTCTATATTGTGTTTATGCTCAGACCTTAGTCCTACTGATGAGGAAGTTTGATAGAGTTGCAAGCCTGACCCCTCTTGGTTTTTTTAAGAGTATCACAGAATCACAGAATGGTAGGGGTTGGAAGGGACCTCAAAAGATCATCCAGTCCAACGCCCCTGCCAGAGCAGGATCACCTACACTAGGTCACACAGGAACATGTCCAGGCGGGTTTTGAATGTCTCCAGAGAAGGAGACTCCACAACCTCTCTGGGCAACCTGTTCCAGTGCTCTGTCACCCTCACAGTAAAGAAGTTGTTCCTTATGTTTAGGTTGAATCTCTTGTGTTCCAGTTTGTGACCATTGTCCCTTGTCCTCGGCACAACCGAGAAGTGTCTGGTCCCATCCTCCTGACACCCGCCCTTTAGATATTTATAAGCATTAATGAGATTCCCCCTCAGTCTCCTCTTCTCTAGGCTAAACAGACCCAGCTCTCTCAGCCTTTCCTCATATGGCAGATGGTCCAGTCCCCTGGGTTCAGGAATCACAGGAGAATTCAAGCTGTTGCTTCTATCTGGATGGAGTCACACAGTGCTCTATATTCCCAGAGCTGGCCAGGAGCTGGAGTCTCCTGTACAGTATCAACTGAAATTACCTCAGCACAAGTTAAGATAAAAGAGGTCTTAAAACAAAACACACTGAAGGCATGAGTAACTCACAGGGTATCTAATCACTCTGCACTTAGCTACACAGCAGGCTGGCCTGGCCTCTGCTTTTTTTCTCCTTTAAGTCAAATCATTTATTCAGCCCTGCTACAGGAAGTCTCTTCTGAAAGCTTCTTAGTTCTTTTGATCATTCTAACTCAGAGATTAGTTAATCTTTAACTGTTCATAGCCCTGTGACTATTTCTCAGTCATGTCAAAACAATGCTTGTAGATCATCAGTGGGAAGATGTAATGCCTTCAAAGTGGACAGCTTTTGCTGCAGTCTTTAAAGGAGCCCTCTTGTCAAGCTAGACCACTGCTTTCAGACAGGAAATTCCTACAGATTAGTAACTCTATCAGCACAGGTCAGAGTATTCATGAAATGACAACTTTTCAGTATTTGCTGATCACTTACATTACTTATAGCTGCAAAAGTACCACTTACAGCAGGAAAACTGTAAGCACCTGGGTTTTGAAAAACACTTTTATCTGGCCTTCTTTTAGGATTGGTTTGATATTTGTCTGTCTTTACTGCAGCTTTCAGTGATAGCACAGTTTGTCCATGGTTTAGCTGACTGTTTACAGCCACAGTTACTGCAGCTCAAGGAGTCACAAGTTAGAAGAAACCCCTGGCACACTCATTTCTCCCAGCTGTGTTTCCCATATTAAAAAAAAAGACATTTGGCACAATAGAGTTGTAAAATTTTAAAAGCCGCGAGCCATTAACAGATTAACTTCTTTGTGCTTGGGCCATGCTAGATCAACCAGTATTCAAATTGGCCACGATGAACTGATCTTGCTCTACAGTTCAATTTTTCAGCTCCTATTAATAGGACTATAGGCCACAAAGGAGTAATTGTGTGAACGCTTTAGAAAGTGAGAAATGCATTTAGGGACAATAAGATTTTGCAAGTCCAGCAGCGTTAATCACTTCAGTCTCTTAGGGCTTCCTCTTGAAGATTTTTGTCTCTGAGGACCAAAAGAGAGCTTCAGCATTATTTCTTCGCAATTATTCTACTGGTGCTATACTGGACTAAAGGATTAAATTCAGCTCTTTAAAATGACAGGCTGTTGACTCAGAAGTGTTCCAAACAAATTAATTCAGAATCATTCTTCCTTACTTTTCTTATACTTGCGAGGTTCTTAAAGGGAGAGGCAGAAAACACACTAATAAGTAATCAGCATCTTAAAAGCAAGTAAACCTTTTCCACATGAACTTTTAGTACGTGTAAAAGAAAGGTACTAACTACTCTATTTGGACTTGAGTCAGGAGTGGCACAGACAGACTGTGCAAACTCAGACAGCTCTATTAATGAATGTCAGTCCTGATTTGATAAGATGAGGCTGTGTGCAGGCATGGTTTTCATGCTGCTCTCCCATAATACTCAAGCAGCAGTATAAAAATAACTTTCCATTTCCCCCCGCCCCGGGATTTAGCTGTGCTATTTAACAAAATACAAATGCATCAAGATCAAAATATACTCATTGCTGTGGTCCACACTCCAGGACCTCCCTTGCAGAAAGCAATTTCCTTGCACTGAGGTAGTAAAATTGCCCACTTCTGAGTCAGCAGAACCTACTTATTCCCTTCCCATCAGAATCAACACCTGTTTAAAGGGCAGGGTGAAGTTTCAGGCAAATACTGCCAGCCTGCCACAGAGATCTAAAATTAGAGTACCAGGGAATTGCTAAATGTTATGAATGGTGTAGTTTACGAAGCTCACAAAAGGATGAGGACAGTCACTAACATTTGCTTCTGAGCTAATCCAGGATTTGAACTTAGCTTCCAGAGGTTAAAGAACACCATACTAAGCTCTTACACCATCTAGCCTTTGTTATGGATGCTTAATAAATAGATCTAGCACTGTGTAATCTGTGTTTTCTGTTAATGGTTACACTGAGTTTAAATATTAACAGCATTGATAAGGCATTTTCTAAAATGGTGCTGAGGTCCTTGAAGCTCGGAGACATTCTGTAATGTACACTTTAAGTGTTCTTTTTCGGGGAGGGGTTAGGGTGGGAAGGGAAGACAAGTGTGGTTTGCATCATAAACCAATAAACCGCAAGCCATACCAGTGCAGGAGAAAAAAACAGCATGGCCTTAGGAAAGTTATTTTTCTTGTCCTGGCCTTAATGACTGACCATGCAGAGAACAGAGTTCCTTTACAGAAATATTAATAATGAATAAATACCAAGAAAAGTGACAGGAAGCAGACTCTCTGGAGATAAGTGGCATTTGGAAAAGGACTGGACTCAAGGAAAACAGCTTTCATAGTGCAAAAAGACTTGTCTTTCCCCCATTGGGAGCAATGTATTCAGGATCATGCATCTGTGGTACTACACATTTCTTCCCAGCTAACACATGGCTGTGTGTTCTGGTAGCCATATTTGACCTGGCTTTCATGTCAGAAGGAATCATGAGACCCTGTAAGGTCATTGCTGTCTGAGGAGACTGCCCTTGCATGCTCAAAGTTTACTAATAATTTTTTAAAACAATGACACAGCCTGTTTTAATGTAAATGAAAATATTTCTAGGATGCTAGCACATAAAAGGTCTGTAAGTATTCATCACTGCAACAGGGCAAGTTGACGTTTCTCTTTGTATTAGAAAAGCTGTAACTATTTGGCAAGTGCCCTGCATTTTGCATACATGTGAGATGATGAAAAACAGGTCTAGAATGGGAAAATTATTAAGATAAAAGGTTGCCTTTATGGTTTACACCAGTCTTTTTCTGCAGCACCTGAAAGTCTGAAGACTCCTAGTCCCAACAGTGTTGGGAAAGACACTCCAGAAATAGTGTACCTGGAGAAGCCACCTGGACTTGATACCTTAGAAACAGTTCTATGGTGATGAGAGCACACAAAGGAATACAGAAGGATCCCACAAAATTAAGCAGACACCTCCACTGCATGTCTACTGCAATATGTCTAAAAGAAAGAAAGTAAATCATATGCATGGTTTAGGAGTGATCCTAAACCAGGTGGTGATCAAATGATGTTTTCTGAAGAGTTATATTAGAATTGTCTGGGGGAGGAAAAAGTGAAAACCAGCCAGTGCTAAGAATATAAGATATAGCTAGCAACCATGGCAACTCAAATATTTAACTACATAATCCAGGGTCATTATCTAGTAATAGCAATATAACAAGTGCTCAAAATAACCAGCCATCCCATCCCTTTCACCCAAACTTAGATACCCAAAAACATCTGTTATGGAAATACATGTGTGTTTCTGGAACATAAATTAGATTACATTCTGTGACCTAAATGTGGTGTGTTCTCACTTCCACACCCTTTTCTTTCTTTTCGATCATGTCTCCCATTCCAGAGTGATTTTGTCCCTTGTACTACATATTGCTGGCATAAAGGGGAAGTCTGTGAAGACAGCAAACAAAGCCATGATGATTTATGTTAGAAAAAAAAAATCCAGTGTTTTTTCAAATTGTTTCAATTTCTTGCTTTAGTTTGTTTGTCGTTTTCCTGAGTAACTTCTGTTTCCCTTCTTATTTGCTTTGTCCTTTGATTTTACTTTTTCTGAACCTGCAACTTCCCTTTCTCTCTCACATTTCCCATTTTCCTGTGAAATAGTTGTCATCTTCTCTCCCACTCCCAGCCTACTACATTCTCTTGCCATCTACATTGCATGAAAGAGAAAGGGACAAGTAAGCTCTGTTATTGCCCTGATCTAAAGCCACCCTTGTCATTTCACACCACTGCCTTTCTATACTTCAGCTCTACTTGCTCCTCATGCTACAAAAGAGAGACAAATCAAGCTAAGCAGAATTAAAAGCCTTTGAAAAGTTGCAAAAGGGCAAATGTTTCTGACTATTTTAAAACAATATTATTCAACTTCCTATTTCTTAAAGATGCCTCCTTTAGAAATATACCTGCATGTCTTATTTCATGTATTAAAGTTTACACTGTACTTTGGAGGTTGGAACAACAATGGTTTAAAGTAGAATGTATACTATTCCATTTTTTTTTTGACTAAAATGCTCCAATACCCGTACAGACATTTATATCAGGTTAAATTAACATTATTTCTTCCTCCTAGCCAACAATTAAAAAAAAGAAAAAGGTCAATCCATTTTCTTCTCTCTTCCTGATAATCATTGTCTTCAATATTCTGTGTGCACGATGTACTACCAGTAGGCACAACAGGTGCAGGCTCTGCCAGGTGAGATATGACATTTTAATTCCACATATGAGTTGATCTGTGGAGAGGAAGTTTGGCACACTGACAGGGGTACCATCCAACCGCACTTCTGGTTGCCTCTGGTAAAAATGTATGCTGAAGAAGACTGTATGAATCGTTTGTTCCCATTACAAGAGATTTAATTCTATCTTTGTCCATTTTATCAAAATAATATTTAAAAGAAACAGACAATAGATAGCAGGTATATTAGACAGTTGTCAATCTCTATTTCCATACATTCAAATTTAAATATAGAAGATGATAAAGACACCCTCAACAGGGGCAAATTTCAGAAAGCTGCAAATAACTCCATCTTTTCAATTTGATAACTGCTTTTGAGGCTAAAAGCTGTGTATCTCATCAGACTTTTTAGAAAAGTCAAAGCATCTTTCCCTTCTGAGAACAGAATATGTAATAGGCATGGCACCCCAGCCATTGTAATCTTCTCTTCATTTGGCATACGCTACCTCATAAACTTCCTTTAACTTTCAAACTGTAACTGTGGGAACGTTTTTAGACATAAATCAGTGATCACTACACCAAAACTCTCTTTCACTTCTTGCTTACTCCTTCCCCTCTGCACTTCTACTCCCTTTCTAATTAGTTTTATATAAAAAGCAAGGTTAATGCATTCAGGTTGTGTATGCTTACATATGTGTAAAAGCATATATGTGTCCTAATAGCTTTTTAATACACCTTCCAATTTCAGGTCCCAATTAATTTCTTGGAAGGTTTTATAAAAACAGACTCCTACAGAAAGGAAAGTCACCCCAAAGATGAAAGGCAGTATCGTGAGATATCCTCCAAAATACAACAAAATGGAGAATCTACTTGGAGGGAAGGGTCATAAATAGTTCCCATCTGGAGGATGGGAACTCACAGTTGGCACTCACAGCTTCTTAAACATCAAATTAAGTAACCACAGTGCACCAAACTGTAGGAAATTAAGCATCTTCAATCCCAGTGCTTGTAGGACCACTTCTTCAGATTAAGAGATTTGGAAGGTGGTGAAAGGTGCTACACTGATATTTGTCATGCCTGGGCATTTCACGGCTACACAGCATCTGAATATCTAGGCCACAAATATGTGATTAGAAGGCACATAAGAATCACAATAATTTAAAGCTATTTGCTGCCTTATTCAGCCACTCTTGTTTTAACATATGTTTACATCTATCCACAGAACGGGTTCAGCAAAGGTAGCAGAGGTTGAAGCTTTCTCACATTGTTTCACTGTTGACATCCACTGGTGGAATGAAGTGAAATGCCAGCCTGAAGCCCCTTAATTCCTCCAGGATAACCACTGCCGAGAGGCTGACTGCTATGCTCAGAGGTTGATAGCATACTTTTGAGCTCAGGTAAACAATTTTGTGCCTGTATCTGCCATTCCCAAATTGAAATAATTCAGCTAGTACCACAGAATCCACTGATAAATGAAAAAGCATTCAAACAGCATTTTTTTTCCTTCTATTGAAAGCAAAAAATATATATGTGAGTCTAGTTTTTAAGGGCTCCAAGCTTACTTCATAAATGTGCATAACTGATTCAGGAATGTGTCAGTAGTAATACTCCATTTATGTTAGTAAACTCTAAAACCAAATGATCTAATGCTACCTTTTGAGTTTATGTGTCTAAAATTAAGCACTTAAACATACATTTAATATTTTATATTCAGTTTGGATTTTTGGAGACGACAAAGACACATAGTTTCCACTAAATTCACTTGGTTGCTAAATACACATTTAAGCAGCTTATATTAAACAAGTAAACTTGACAAACCATTATTTGAATTAATTATCTTCTCTACATCTGTTTAAAAACACCATTTACTTTTGATTGGCCAAGTTTAATTCATGATGAATCAAATGCAAACGCTGGGACAATGTAGTGTTAATGTCTTCTGCTTGTTTTTTCTCCTTTTAAAAACATTGTGCAAATCTGTCAGCAACTGAGTGCCATGCAGGTCCTACAGTGGTAGGGGATTTGTAGTGGGAAACCCCAACTATTTCTGACACTTCAGGCAACAGCTAACTATATTATGCCTGTAGCCATCAACCCCAATAAGAACAAGTCTCACTTTCTTATCCTGTATAGTTTGGATTCAAAGAAATCTTTGGCTATCTACTTGTAAGGCTACGGGATTTCACTAGTTTCCCTCTCATCATCTTGCTTCTGCAGCTGAAGACTCCCATGGGTACAAACTTGGCTGAATTGCATAATCAGCTGTGTGAAGATTGCTATGAAACAAATGTAGTGATCCACCTTTACTCAAAGCCCAGTCTGCAACAGAGCTCTTTCCACCCCTGTTGCTATATTACAAATGTTTCTGTTCATGCAGCATTTGGAAGAATTACAGTGTGATCTTCATTTTCACAAGAAGATTCACAGATCGACACTGAGGTAACTCTCCCTGAGGAAGGCAACACTGCTTGAAGTCACCCTCAGTGTGACTGTAAAAATTTAAAAAAGCATTTGAAAGAGGAAGTTTACTTAGCAGTAACTGTTATTTCTTGGAGTCAGTTGTCTGATAAAAATTTTCACTACTCATCCTCTTTCCTCTCTCTGAATTTCTTTTTCATGTTTCTTGTGGAAGGGGACCAAAAGTCACAGAGTGCACCTTGCCATTTAGTAGTCGTGCAACGACGACAAGGATATGAGTACAGGTAATAGACAAGAAAAAAGGTCTCCAGCTTATGCACTTTGGATGCAAACATCTAAAATGCCAGTGTACATAAAGACAATGCACCACATAAAAAAGTTTGATAATATTGTCAAGTACTCTAAACCTAACTGAGGAACCATTGTGCTTTTCATTAAAACATGTAAAGTTAAATTGAAAAAAATATTCATAAAACTAAAAAGGTCACTTGCTGAATTAGATAGTTCTGTGACCTGGAGGCTGTCAATGAAGGTTCTAAGGGATTTCCATATAACTGAGGGCCAATAACTCTGTGTCCTTAGTAGCCCCAGTTGATCCTACGGATCAATGGCCTAACTGCTGTGGTGTAGATCAGGCAAAGGTATAAAGTCAGAAGATATCATGTGAAACCTTCATGTTTAAAACAGCATTTTACAAAGAGAATATACAACAGTAAATACTTTGGGAAATTTACTCACTTTCTTTCTTCCAGTAGAGCAATTTCTTTCTTGACCTCATGGTACTCTTCTGCTATTTTGCAGTGCTGTTTGTACACCTGCATAGATTCCTTGGAGTCATGACAAGGAGGCAGCGGCTTTAAGAAAAGGAAGAAGAAAAATATATGTAGGTACTGCTTTTGAATTAAATATTAGGAAAAACTCACATATTTTGAAAGATACAATATTTATCTTAATTCCAAATTCTTAAAGAATTTTTTTTCATCCTAACTTTAGGATATGGTCAAATATTCCTAGTGATGACCTTTCACAGAAGGGAAAAAAACCACTTCTCTGCATAAGAATATGCATAAACCTTCAAACATTGTAAGGTTTTTCCAAACTTTCCTTGTAAACTTTGTGAAGCATCCCTAAAGTTTGTTTAAGGAAAGATTTCTCCCTTATCTCCCTCTTTTTCAGCTAGAGTGATATAAGAATGCTAAAGTTGATGCATTGGTCAGACCCATAAAATACATGAGCATGTTTTCACTGCAGAAATGGCAGCACTGAGTAGAAGGGTAATTTGAGTGCGAAAAAGCTTTTATTCTCCAGTTCCACAAGATTAGAAGAAAAGACATGGAAAGATATTGACTAAACCTTCTTTTTTTTTTTCATAGATGCAATGCTTCTACCAGCTTGTTACTAAATGGGACATGACTGTGACCGTGACAGCCCCAGGGACACTGGGGCT
Source organism: Mesitornis unicolor (assembly GCF_000695765.1). Classification (NCBI taxonomy): domain Eukaryota; kingdom Metazoa; phylum Chordata; class Aves; order Mesitornithiformes; family Mesitornithidae; genus Mesitornis; species Mesitornis unicolor. Next base: position 34,837 of record NW_010156404.1, read on the forward strand.
GATTCTGCTGGACTTAACAGGAGTTTTACTGCTGACTCCAGTGCAGCCAAGATTTCATGATAGGTTCTACACCAGCAATGCCTCAAACTGCAAGTAGTTTGCTAAAGATCATACTCAGTTTCTCTGTCCTTCTATTTCCTATAGACGAAAGGGAATATACTTACTTAGCAGAAGTGTTTTAAGAGTTAAATCAGCTATATTTGCAATGCGTTTTAAACTTCCATGAGAGGCCCAGGTGAGATTGAGAGTAGAAGGATGACAGCAATTAAAATAAAATCAGATTAAAAAGTGAAGGAAAAAGCACTGTACGTCCTAACCTGAATACTGGAATTATTGCTGTAAGATTTTTTTTTTCAGTGCACACTGGAGGTTATAAATATGGCAAATAAAACCACACTGTCCTAGAACTCCTCAGATGAATTTCAACCAAGCTCTTGAAAATGCAGTTTGGTTAAATGACAGTGCTTGTTGATTCTTAAAAAGAATGCAATTTAATTCAGGCTTCAGGCTTGACTGTCACATTTTGGCTGTAATACTTTCAGGAAGTATAGTATTTTTAAGTTATTAGCCATGAATCAATTGACTGTAAATGAACTCCAAATAGCATGCTTGAGCCACCTGTCTGAAGCAAAAGGAAGCACTTAAAATAGTCCCTTTACTGTCCAGTTAAAGAACATCCAATTGCCTTTCACAATATAAGTAGATTATTTTATATTCCTTATTGTCCTACTTTGACTCTTCTCTGTAGTATAATATTCCTTCCATGACGTTTTTAGGAAAATAAAAACACAGATCTTCAGACTTTTCCTATTTATGATCTTGTAAACCTTTGTTTTAGCTAAACTGTAAATTTAAATTTTACTAAACAGTAAATTTTACTAAACAGTTCTGGGCCCCTCAGTTCAAGAAGGACAGGGAATTGCTTGAAAGAGTCCAGCGCAGAGCCACAAAGATGATGGAGGGAGTGGAGCATCTCCCTTATGAGGAGCAGCTGAGGAAACTGGGTCTCTTTAGCTTGGAGAAGAGGAGACTGAGGGGTGACCTCATTAATGTTTATAAATTTGAAAAGGGTGAATGTCAGGAGGAAGGAGCCAGGCTCTTCTCAGTGATAGCCAATGACAGGACAAGGGGCAATGGGTGCAAGCTGGAGCATAGGAGGTTCAACCTGAACATGAGGAAAAACTTTTTTACTGTAAGGGTTACGGAGCCCTGGAACAGGGTACCCAGAGAGGTTGTGGAGTCTCCTTCTCTGGAGACATTCAAAACTGCCTGGACGCGTTCTTGTGTGACCTGGTCTAGGTGATCCTGCTCTGGCAGGGGGCTTGGACTGGATGAGATTTCAAGGTTCCTTCCAACTCCTAATATTCTGTGATTCTGTGATTCTGTAAACATATTCAGAGACAAAGATTAAAAATATTTTTTATCCAATGGGAAGGGTAAATTGGCTTCAGATGTACCCTCATGCAGAGATGTAACTAATGCATGAACCTTGCAAGCATCCGTAGATGGTATGTTACTCCTCCCTAAAATTTTAAAACAGACACTTGTTTTCCATGTTTTAAATGCTGTGGCAGATTTGTTTCACAGCACATTGTTTTATTCTCTCTAAGCTTGGAGAATCTGAGACCCCAGGGAAAGGGCAGTTCATTACTTGATGAATCTGGTCCCTAGGAAAGGGCTTTTAATTGCATTTCAATGTGGATGGGCAATAGCACCGTTCATATAGCCACTCAAATAATAAGCATAAATTTAACAAGACAGAATATAGAAGTCTCAGTGCTCTAATCCAAGAATGCAAGGGTGAGCCAAAGTAGCATCTCTGGTATCTACCAGAGTTCAGCAAACACATGTGTCACAATAAAACAGTTTTGAACAGCATCCGGGGGAAAGTCCCCAAACAGCGATACTTCAAAAGAATAAAAAACAACAATTGCTTTTGCTACCAACTTAGTTGCTGGTTTAAACCAGTATAAAAATTAAAGCAGCATTCAGTTTCTATATTCCAGCTTCCCACTCAAAAGATATATATAGAGAGCTAAAAATTATCTAGTCATGCTGAGACTTAGTATCTAATTCCCACTTAGAACCAGTTGCTGACTGTTAAACTCCTTCCTATCATTGTTTCCTTTTCAGTGTCATTTTTCTTACATTGGTATTTTATAATTCAAAATAAACTGAGAACAAAAAATACAGATAATTCTGTTAATACAATTATTTTCAATCTTGTCTGATCTATATCAGCACTATATCAGGAAGGTTTTTATTTTACTTTAAAATGTAAATTCGTCTATGTTTTTATATGACTAGATGACTGGACAATTTGGTTTGCTTTTTTGTAATTTTGAAATTTCTAAGACATGCTTTGGAAATGGTACCTACAGTGTCCATGAGTAATTTCTGGCCAGCAGGGCATGAAACAGGCTTATGCATTCACTATTTAATAAACATGTCTACTGCAATCACAAGAAAAAATGGAGAGATACAAGTCTGGTCAGTTCTTTACTGGCCACCAGAAAATGCAAGGCAACACAAAAGCACAGAAAAATTGTCTCACAGCCTACTTTTTTGGCATAAACAAGCAAGCAAAGAATTAATGATTCATCTGTTCCCACCAAGAGAAGTGTTTTCAGAGGATGGCAGGGCAAACTCCTGAAAAACAAATGCAGAAATAGAGACTAAACTTGCTTGTTCCAAAGGGGCGACTCCAGCTAGCCAGCAGACACTTAGAGTAATAAGAAATTTCCATAGAAGAGAAAACAATAACAGAATAGTAACCATTACTGGACTAACCCATAGTTATCTAACTGGGAATGGGAGGAACCTGCAAAATCAGCAAGTCCAGTTGAATGTGATGAAAAGCAAACCCTGAAATTTACAGGCTTGCCCAGTTCTGTCTTGGAAAAAACGAAGTCCCCTGCCTCAGTTGTAAGAACCCTACCCAGAACCTCAACAAGGATCAAAAACATTGTCATCATTTCCAGTTTGGTTTTGTTGAAGACAGGTTTGTGCAGTCTTTTATTGTGCCGCACTATCTTTCATCCAATGGTGGTTCTTTGTCTTACCTGTTTTACCTCCAAGGTGTACTTACAAAAGTGCTGTCATATACTTTCCATAACTTATGTCTCAGTAAAGCTGCATTCCTCTAATCTATCCAAGATGAAATTTCCATTTTCCCTAGCTTATCCAAGTAGTCTTTCTCTGCTCCCCATTCTACCTGGAATGACTTTTTGAAATGCCTGTGGCCAGGTCATGGAAAGTGTTGCAGATGTTACCAGGATAGCATTCCCATGGCAGAGAAAAAGTACTGACATTCCCAGTAGAAAGCACTTTTAATCCATGAAGCCTGTATACTATTTTTGTAAGAGTTTGTTAGTTTATCCAGGTGACTAATTACAACAGGCTTTAATAACATTTAATTTGCAGCATTTTTTTCACCCAGAAGCCAACAGCTATACTTTCATTGCTCCTTAGGACAGCTCAAGCTTGTTACTTCATAGAGTGTCTTGCCCATCCATAAATTAATATCTATAAAACCATACCTGCTACATAAGCAAAAAACACTCCTGCCAAAAAAAGTGTTATATTTAATGGCAACAGTTGCTACTCTTAATCCTGCTTATTTCAGGCTTCAGTGTCATCCACCCTCATTTTCCTGCGCCGGCAATATATGCACACACAGCATCTCTGATTTTGTTCATAAAGCTAGTAAAAAATCTGCATCTTTCAGTGATACTAATGGCCTATCCTACTATGCCAAATTTTCAACAAGGTCTGATTTTTCCTCGTATTTTTTTTAATTACTCACTACGACGTTGACAAACTTTCTACAGAATCCATCAAGTAGACACTAAGAGATGTTGTTACAGGCTATTATGTAACTACATGTGTATGTGTCCATCTTTACAAGATGTATGAACTGTTTATTTAGATTTTTGTTTGGAATCCAGATGTGAAATATGCTAGAAGATTATATGCAAAGGCAGTTCATGAGGAAACAGAAAGAGCCTGAGAGGTTTAGGACAGATGTAAGGAGCTGATCTAATTACAGTCTTTGCTGGGAGACACAAAAGGACAGGTTTCAGTAATTTTTTTGCTTTAGTCACATGACAAAGTGCATTTTGCCTTGCCTTATGAATATCAGCATTCCATATCCACAAGAGTTGTATAGTGTCATCTAAGTATTCAAAAACTTTAAAACAGTTTATTGTTTAATTAATCTTTCTTTCTTTGCATTTACTTTTTAGTTCTACTGGGAAAAAACATCAAAACTTCCTCCTCCAAAGGTTGAAGTTTAAAGAAAAAATTGTATAATGCAATTGTATAATACCAGCTGAGCATGTGGACTCGTCTAGAAGGCAGTCTTTAGCACTGGTGTAAGTAGAGAGTAGTGTCTCACTTTTTGTAAATTTGATAATTTTCAGCTAAATTATTCTGGAAAACCAGAAAGTTTAGTGCCAATATTTTGCATGTGACCCATGTACATTATATGGCCTTGTGTACTCTTCTGTGATGGAAGAAACCCCATCATTCCAAGCAAAAGTAATAGTTGCACACTGCAGCTACTTTTTTCTTCAACCAGTTTCAGATATCTAATCTAGGATATATCTAGTCTAGTCTAGTTTTACTATGAAAGTAAGCAGTTCTTTTTCCTCCAAACAATTCAAGTCAACTGGGTAGGAGCAATTGGTTGTTTTGCTCTCCTTTCCTGTGAGATTTTCCATTCTTTTCCAATGTTAGTATGATGCTCTGACTTCGTGAATGTCCATGTCTTACATAATCTAATATAAAATCAAAGTTATCACAGCAGCATTACAGGAGACTTATCAAGTTCATAGGCAATCAAATCTAATTATAGAGTACCACAGTACTCTAGGAATTCTCTTGGCATTTAATACATATTTTAAAAAAATGCAGCATACCCTTTAAAAACACAGTATACTTTTAAGCTTTCTAAAATATGTTGTATGTGTCTAACAAGACTCTTGGCAGTCGGGAGAAACAATAGTTCCATTATTAAAATTCTGGAATAAACAAGGTCTCTGCTAAATGCTTGTATCACACACAACAAACTGTCCCTTTCATAATATATTCATTGCTTCTTTTGTACAGACATTTCCCACTAAAGCATGAAAAACTACCCCTTCACTTAACAAATTGATATTACAAATAGTTGGAGATTTATCTCGGTTGCAGCAGTTTTAGTCATCTAACTCCATTGATCTCAACAGATTCATAATACAAAATATGACATAAATGCCTCTCTCAAGCTCACGATTTCATGAGAAAAGATGATAAAGAATTACAGAACACCCTGCACATCCGTACGTGTCTTATGGCGCTCCCTCTTCACTGGAACAAAGACTTTGACAGAGAAGAGGGGGATGAACTGAGCAAGCCACAGGAAATGCTGAAACAGGACAGACAGCACACAGGGCATAGTAATGTGGGTACTTAACACTAGATACCTTCCTCTGTATTCGGTGACCTAAACAACAAGGCCTTGGATGCTGATGTAGGTGTCTAAATATAGCAGATAAACCGTAGTAGAGTGTCTGTCAGAGGGGCCACTGCCCACTATGCAGCTAATCAAGGAAGTGCCTTCCAAGGCCAGGTCCAACTTGTACGTGAGGCAAAGGTTAACATTTCCCAATAACAAACTGACAAATGCAGCAATCCTACCCTCACTGCACTACCCACCATATGGCTTACACAAGGGCTGGGGCGAAATAACACTGAAGCAATTGCTGAAGCAATAAGCAAGTGCTTTAGCCTTATTCAGAGTGTTGCTCATCAGTGGGAAGAGAACAATTTTCAGTACTGCAAGCAAAAGGAATTGAAAGCAAGAAGTTTATTAATATGAGCTTTGTTTCACTGGTAGTATATCAGGAACTTAATAGTTTTTTTAATAATAAGCTGCAAAAGAGAACAGGCTTTTCCTTCATTTAGCTTAAACTGCCCTGTTCTCACATATAGGGCTTTTGTGTCTTGTTCGTACTTTTTTTTTTAATTAAAAAATAAAAAAGCAAAACTAATGAGTTAGAGAAATGATATTGTTTTCTTAAAAATAGCTTCTTGGAATTTCTACCTCTCAGACTAGAGAGAAAAGTAGAAAGTTTCTACTAGTAGAAAACTGTAACATTCAAAAAGGTAATTGGAAAAGACAACGTTTTTTGTCTGAACCTAGCTAGTAGATCAGAACACTAGACTGAACTTTTTTATTCTTCAGAAAGAAGTTGTAACTTTCAACTAGGATTGCCGTCTAGTAAGAGTCCTCACAAAGAATTAGCTACTTGAAGCTAGTCTTTTAGAAATACCTTTTCTCCAGCCAATCCTACTTCTAACTCTGTAAAGCTGGTGCTTGGACAGCAGGGTACGTTACCGGGTCAGGGGAAGGCTGCACTGAACTTTGCCCTGCCATCGGATACCAGTGCCCATGGAGTAGGTATGGTCGGATTGTGGCAGGAAAAGTGGGAACACTAGGTAATTCCGCTCAAACAGCCAAGTTGTCTGCCAGGGCCTAACATAGAAGGACAAGGGCTTGAAGCCTAAAACAGAGGTGCAAATTGCTTGGTACTCAGGCTGTGGTCTGCTGCCCGCATGCATTAAATTCTAAGGCTCTGATTTTCCAAGTCACTTGGTGAACTCATATAGCTTTCAAACTGCTTTCAAAATCCAGCCTGATGATCAGGTAATTTGGGCTTTTTTTTTGTTTGTTTTGATTTTAAAACAGGTTTCAAAATTTACCTTTGTTTGTTTGAAACCTAGAAAGTTACTAATTTTTCTTTTCTTTTTTTTAAAATGCCTATTATTATATAGCCACCTACCCTGCTTTTATAGTTTGTTTCTTTAAATAAAATAAAAATGCTTTTGACTGTATTTATGGCATGGTAATGAAAATCTTGTGGCTTTAGATGTGATATTTTTATTATGAAAATATGTACCAGCATTCTTACAAATTCAAGCATTTCAGGCTGCTGTGCCACAGTTGATTAAAGGGTTCATTTACACAGCATTTCATGTGTGCTGCTTTATATCAGCTAACTTTGGAATAGAGAAAAGCATGGATGGAATGACACAGGACACGACCATTCAGTACTTTTGCTGGTCCTGGGGAAGCCCACGTTGTAGCTTGCTTCTGTAATACAGGAGCTACTTGTTTCAAGGTGGTGTGGTTACATTAACATAAATTGCAACCACATGCTGTACAGGGCTGACACACCTTTAGTGGTTTGGATTATGCCAATTTTTAGAAGTAATTAGTAAAAAAATGTAACCAGGTAAATTACAGCTTTGTTACAGTTGTTGCTTGTTTGAAATTCTAAAGCAGTATCAACTTTATGTAATTACATTAAATAGTTACAAGTTTAAGCTGTGATCCAGTCTGACAAAAACAAGGGAATCCAAGTTTTCCTTGCTAAAGTGCTTTGCTAAGTGCACTGTTACCTCTGCAGCAGCTCAGAGCCCTGTGTTGACTTAACTGCCTCTGGTTGAACATAAAGGCATCTAAACATAAATATGAACGTAAACATTTAAAGCTAAAGGATGAAGCATTATCACTAACTTGATAATTTGAGTGGCTGAGTCTGCCAGGTAGTTCTCTTAAGTTACCCTTTCAGCTACCTCAATATCACCAAAAAAAGTTTCTGAAGGGTGATAAAAAGAACATTATCCAAAACAAAGCCTTTGACACTTTCTTTGAATTTGTTATCATATTGAGATCATGAGAGTAAAGGAAGTTTCTCTTGAAAAAAATGTCAGGTACTTAACAGACCAAGAGAGTGTACTTAGTGGAATTTCGCTAGTGCATACTTTAAAAACTTTTACTGAAGAGATATTATTTATCCAGCAGACTTGAATGCTTCCAGAAGAGCAATTTCAGTCTACCATGAAATTACACATTTGGAGTATATTGTATGTTCCAGAGACAGGTCATAAAAGTCCTAATAAAAAAAATCATCACTTGGCCTGTAAAGTACCTACATCTAACACTAATAATTTTGGCTTTATGTACCAACAGCAGTAATGACAATCATATTTAGCTCTGTTAGAGCATTCTTCACCTACTGATCTCAATGCTTTTTAACAAAAGAAGTAAAAATTATTATCCTCATTTCAGAGATGAGCTGAAGGATGAAGTAGCTCCTCCAAGATCACACAATGTGTCACTGACAGAGTCGGAAACAGAATGCACACTCTTT